>NW_023459864.1:22194-27203 GCF_013731165.1 Rhagoletis pomonella | reverse complement strand
TGCGTAGGCGGCCTTCGGCCGCGCTTAGGGATTATAACCCTTACTAAGTACAATTCTCCTTTCTGTGTTGCCGACCGCGCTTAGGGATTATAACCCTTACTAAGTACAATTCTTCTTTCTGTATTGCCGGAAAAGAAGAGCGGAAGTATTTTTGCGCAGAACTTTTCTCTGCGTAGGCGGCTTTCAGCCGCGCTTAGGGATTAAAACCCTTACTAAGTAGAAGTAAATAATTCATATTAGAAAAAACGAAATTATCCATATGCACACTTTCGTTAGAAAACCGAAATAATGCATATAACAAAAACCGAAACAATGCATGCATGCACAATTTCGGTTCAAATCGAAATAATGCATCATATGGCAAAAAACGAAATAAAGCATACATGCACAGTTTCGGATGAAAACCGAAATAATGCATATGTGAAAGACGAAGGTATGCATACATGCACAGTTTCGGTTGAAAACCGAAATAATGCATATAACAATAACCGAAATAATGCATGCATGCACAGTTTCGGTTGAAAACCAAAATAATGCATATGAAAAACCCGAAGTAATGCATACATGCACAGTTTCGGTTGAAAACCGAAATAATGTATATGAGAAAATACCGAAATTATGCATATGCATATTTTCGTTTTAAAACCGAAATAATGCATATGAAAAAAACGAAATAGTGCATACATGCACAGTTTCGGCTTAAAACCTAAATAATGCATACGGCAAAAACCGAAATAAAGCATACATGCACAGTTTCGGTTGAAACCGAAATAATGTCTAAATGCACAGTTTCCATATGCGCAATTTCGGTGCCCCACCAAGATCAATAAAGTCATTAACAGAAGCGAGTTGTACATTTGAAATATAATAGTTAGTTAGAAAAATTTTAGATGTTTTAGCGAGGGTCATATGGAAGCATTTCTTTATATTGAAGGATAACATATTTTTTTGGCACGATACTTCGAGATTAAACAGATCTTCTTGAAGTAACCGCGAATCGGAGACACAATTGATTTTACGAAACAGTTTCAGATCATCGGCATACAGCAGGTAATCAGAGTTATTGAAACAGGACCCTATATCGTTAATAAACAGGACGAACAACAGCGGACCAAGAACACTGCTTTGGGGCACCCCCGAAGTAGCGGAAAATTGAGAAGACCTGCAGTTTTCAATTTCAACAAACAGGGTTCTATTTGAAAGATATGACTTTAACCAATTTAAGAAAACCGAATGGAAACCAATGCTTCTTAATTTACGAAGCAAAATTGAATGTCAAACGCCTTGGAGAAATCTGTATAGATTCTGTCCACTTGGGACCCATTTCTGAACGCAGATATACAAAATTCAGAAAAAACAGCGAGGTTCGTTACGGTAAAACGACCACCGACAAAACCATGCTGACGAGGATTCACGATACTTTTTAGGGCAAAAGATAGTTTCTCCATTACCACCTTCTCAAAAAGCTTAGAGCAAACAGTTAATTTAGAGATAGGTCTGTAATTAGAAACATCATTCCTACGACCTGACTTGAAGATGGGAGTGATGGACGCTACTTTCCAGCGCTCGATAAAAACACCTGAACGAAGAGAGAGATTGAAGATCATACACAGTGGAACACAAACGGAGGAAAAAGGGCCAAATACCGTCGGAATCACATTTAAAAGACTTTTTAAGAGAAAATATGCCTCTGATAATGTCAGATTCTGTCAAAGACATCGATCCAAAGTCTAAACCTTGTGGAGGACAAGAGTTAACTGGAAACCTGGGGGAGTTGTCATCAACGACAAAATTTTATTTTAAAAACTCAGCGAAAAATTCGACAGTATCACTAATCGACTCAGAACACTTACCATTATAGTACATACAGCAAGGTATATTTGAGGAGCCCGATTTGGAATGGATGGAGCTCCAGAAGGCTTTGGGATTTTCCTTCAAATCAGACTCAAATTTACTAATATACTTGTTATAAAGAAATTTATCCAAAATGTTAAATTGTCTCATGAACGAGATATATTTAGCCTTGAGATTAACATTTTCAAGCTGACTTTTATGTAGTTTATAATACTTGTTTCTTTTGTTTTTAAGATTCTGGAGTCTACTTGTGTACCAGGGTAATCTATGAATCCTAGGCGGCAGCAGCGGAAGATATTTAGAAAAAAGATTATTCAGTGTGCACACAAAAGAATCAAAACACTCTGAGACGATCTTAGAAATATAAACAGAGTACCAGTTGATTTCAGACAAGGCAATATCGAAAGCCTGAAAGTTAGCATCGCGGAAGTTAAAGAAACCAGACGTTATATTCCTTGCAGTGAAATTATCAAACATTTCCAAATAAATAATTATGGGCACATGATGCATATCAGTTTTACTAACCGGAAAACTGCATTCCTCTAAGTTAAATATTGAATTTTCATCAACAAAGAAAAGGTCAAGAATTTTAGACAACTTATTAGATAATGAATTAATTTGAATTAAGTTTAAACTAAGCGGACTATCCAGAAAATGTATCTCGTACGTCCTGTTTACGTGTGTTGGAGTCAGGAAACCATTTCTTTGTAGGTCGGACCAGACTATATCTGCAAGATTGAAATCGCCAAGAATGCAAAACGCAAATGCGACACCTGAGTGGAAGATCGACTTATCTAGGCAGCCAGTTTGAAAACGCTCTATCTAATAAAAGTTTTCAAGAACGTCATATTTCAGAATTTTTTTTGAGAACGCTCTATCTCAGTCAGAATTTGATTGACGAATGCGCTATATCAGAATTTGGTTAAAAAACGTCTTGCCTCTGCACATTTTCTGAGATTGGGCGTTTTCAAACTGGCTAATACAGACTTTTTGGCTCTCCCTAAATTCTCTTTCCAAATCAACTTGGAGTCCAGAATAAATCTGAGTTATTTTGACTCAGCGGAGAGTTTCTAGTTTCGGCTGAGAAAAAGTGGCTACCAGTTCTGTCTTTGAGGGGTTTACCCCGGTCCATTCTGGTTGGCCTACTTAGAGATATAACCAAGTGCACTTCCCATTAGGTAACTTATCGTTGAAAGGAATTTGCCAGTGATTAGTATCACTAAACTGTCGGCGTAGGCGACAAATCTTATTCTCCTAGTGTTAAAAACCTCCAGAATTTCATTCGCCACCAGGAGCCAGCGGAGAGGGGATAATACGCCCCCCTGAGGCATGCCACTGGTGGTTTTCTTTCTCACGGATCCAGTGCCTATGGTCGCGTTGACTATTCTGCTGATAAGCGTGGAATCAATCGATGCCACCATAGGACGCTGAATGCTGTGCTCTTAGCAATCAATTTATCAAATCAAATTCATTATACACCGTATGATACAATATCGGCGATTTGATAGAGAATATAAATACATATAATTTGATTATCTTTAAAAAATGTAATATTATTATTTTTTAATACTTTTTTATTGTATATTTGCGTAATTTCACTCCAATGCACAGTGGTCAATTTTTGGAAAACCCTGGCCAAAAGTCCAAAAAAAATGGGTGCATTCGTATGCATAATCATCTTATATGGTTAAGAGGGCTCTACTACGTATCGTTATGAGACAACAAGTCGATTCTCTTAAGGCATCTAGTGTTACAAGAGATCGAAGTGACTGTTGCTAGCAATTCGCTCCAAGCTTTTCGTAAGTTAGAGCTTTCGTCGTTGTTAAAATTGTGGTATTATCTTAAAAAAAATAACAGTTTTCAAGCATCCGTTCATGGACATTGTAATCTAGAGTATGTAAAACATATTTTTTCATTGTCACGCCATCTAAAAACTGACGTAAGACATATATATCCACGGATTATTATGATAAATTAGGAATATAGTTACGAGAGTGGTCGAGATGGGCGGTCTAATTTTCTTTTCCATATATATTGAAGTTTTTCCCATACACCTTGGTTTAAACCACCTGCCACAAGCCGCCGCTGTAGTTTGGACATCAGTTTTTATACGCGATTATTAATTTTTTTTATGTTTAAAAGATTTAAATTATGTAAAAAAATATTTCTGTCAAGATTTTGATGTTTTAAAGATGGGATATTTTTAGAATTTAAATGATGTAAGAAAGTACTACTATATTAGAGTGCACTCTGCGTGACATTTTCGATGCATTGTTTAAACAATTGCATTTGGAAGTGGGTGTAAAAACCAAAAGTCTGCAGGAACATCTATCTAAAAAAAAAATAAAATTATCACTCTCCATCCAGACCAAAGAAGTGAAGTGAAAGATTTACTTACTATTATAAAAAGAAAATGGGACGAGACAAACAACTGCACGATTTCTTGTAAAAAACAAACAAGTAAGAAAGTCTAAGTTCGGGCGGAGCCGAACATTAAATACCTGGCGCAAGTATTAAATATATGTTTTTTCACCTTTCCGAAAGCTACCGCTAGATGGTAAGCCGGGGTGTATCAATTTTGAGTAAATTAGCGTCCTTAAATTTCTAATTATTGAAGTTTCGAGCATTCCTGAAATTTACCGTTATAGAAAAAGCGGCCGTATTTTTAGTCCGATTTAAATAATTTTCAACGTTTTGCTTTTATTTGGCAAGCACAATAAAAATACCGAGTTTGGTACAAATTGGTAGAACGGTTACCGATATACATATATGTGATCATAAGTGGGCGGTGCCACGCCCATTTTCCAAAATTTTACCATAAACGTGTATCTTGGCAAAGAATTGTTGCAAGCATCAATTTTGAAAAAATTAGCTTTAATATTTACTGATTTATCGAAGATTTCGTATTTCTCTAAATTACCGTTATATGGGATGCGGGCGTGGTTATTGCCCGATTTTGTAAATTTTCGGCCATTTAGTATGCTGTATCAAGACCAACAACTTTGCCAAGTTTGGAAGAAATTGGTGCAGCGGTTACCAAGATATACACATGTAACCATAAGTGGGCGTGGCTACGCCCATTTTCCAAAAATTTATAATATTTTTATGTTTCGTCTAAAAATTGCTGTAAATATCAATTTTGAGTGAATAATCTT
>NW_023459864.1:20365-22184 GCF_013731165.1 Rhagoletis pomonella | reverse complement strand
AGTGAATAATCTTTAGTAGTTACTAAAATATCGCAGTTTTCGTATTTCTGGAAATTACCGTTATATGGGAAGTGGGCGTGGTTACTTCCCGATTTCGCCCATTTTCAATACCAACCTACCTTGGATTAACAGAAACCTACATACCAAATTTCGTTGAGATATCTCGATTTTTACTCGAGTTATCGGGTACACGGACGGACGGACAGACGGCAGACGGACAGACGGACGGACAGACAGACATGGCTTAATCGATTTCTCTATTCATTCTGAGCATATATGTATACATTTGTCTATATCTATGTCGATTCGTTTTGGCTGTTACAAACAACCGTTATGTGAACAAAATTAATATACCCTTGTGGACAAGTGCGCTCGGGTATAAAAATGGTTGAAAAAGTTAGCAAAATTACTGGTAGGATATACCACCTCTCAACTAATCATACAACTTTTTATTATTTATTACAATTTACGTACGACTTGCAGATGCAGTGTACAGTTGACTTAGAAATGACGAAATGGAACATCCAAGATATTCCTAAATGCTCAAAAAAAAGGTCGACCTTGTAAAGAATTCGAGGACGCGAGCGAGAGAACAAAGCGGAGAAGTACAAAAGATTTGCGAGTCTGACGGTGTATAAAATTGTTATCTTAAAAACATATTCCTGTACGAACAAATATGTATGTCTTGTTTATTGATTCATCTAAAATCCCGCAGTTCCCGTGTAAATTTGAACATCAACATTGTTAGAAACAAACATTAAGACCTCGTTAGTGTTTGCCCGAGCTTCACTTCCGATTTGTGGCGTGCGCCTAGATGTTGGCGCACAAAAAGGAGGGACCAACAGGGGATTGTATTTTTATGAGAAGCTGTTCTTCGTGGCTGAATACACTCGGGGGTTTGCCATTGCCTGCCAAAGGGCGACCACTATTACAAGAAACTTTTTTGTTTTTTATTTTTTGATGTATGATGATTTAAGCGTACACAGCGGCCATGGATCCGCCTTTTTGAATTTCGAAATTAGGTGCTGAAATTTAAAACCAGCAACCAAAATAAAGACGGATACACAAGGTTTGATTACAATTGTACCACGCTTCGACTTTTGGCCAGCTTTTTCGAAAAATTGGCCGCTGTGCAATGTTGTAAGTTATAATTTTTTGCAAATAATTAAATTTCAATTTCAAATAAACTCACTCAATATGTACTCTTCACTTCGACGTATGAACAGATT
Organism: Rhagoletis pomonella; assembly: GCF_013731165.1. Classification (NCBI taxonomy): domain Eukaryota; kingdom Metazoa; phylum Arthropoda; class Insecta; order Diptera; family Tephritidae; genus Rhagoletis; species Rhagoletis pomonella. The sequence goes on along the minus strand of NW_023459864.1, from coordinate 20,955 downwards.
TTGCTAAATCATCAAATCTGCGCGTTCTTCAAATTAGCAAATTGCATTAAGTTAATTTTCAAAAAGCAAATTTCAAGTCCAGCAGCACTTCAGCAAACTTTTGTTTTCGGGCGCGTTGCTGCTCTTGATTAATACTTGAAATTGTTGATGTTGTTTGCTATGTTTTCTATGCTACGCTCATTGTGCTTATTCTCGCCTCCATTTAATGCTGTTGTCATTTTTCATATGATGCCTAAAATCTGTTCAATGCTGCTCGATGTCTGTTGCAAACGAGTGCGTTGCAAAACGAATACGAATAAATGAATGAGAGAGAGAATGAAATTTATGGCGTTGAACTAAATCATTGATTTGAGTTCAATTCAATTGAATTTCAATTTTTGTAATGACAGGCAGGCAGGCAGATATAGAGAAATGGTGAGTGGGAGGCTATGACAGCGCCGGCGAGACCATGACAATGACGAATGCGTGGAATTAGAGATAGAGAGGAAGAGAATGTGTGGAGAGAACAGTGGGATTTGGACATTATAAGCGAGACATTTTCAAAATGAATGATATTAGGTAACTACGAAGCAAAAAAAAAAAAAAAAAAA
>NW_023459864.1:0-15365 GCF_013731165.1 Rhagoletis pomonella | reverse complement strand
CGTTATGTGAACAAAATTAATATACCCTTGTGCACAAGTGCGCTCGGGTATAAAAATGAAAATGCAAAATACAGCCAAATGGCAGTTGTAACGTGGCAGGCAGACAGTCAAAACACTGAAATCATCATTGTCAACAACATAAACAGCGACAGCGACGCCAACCCAGTCTGCATCGCCAATATGGCCGCGCACCAAAAGCATGAAATACTCGCCCGCACACGAAGTGGTGTAGCAACAAATTTGTAAAATTGTAAAAATATATACAAGTACAATTTTTTCTGTTCACTGTCTCAATCAAACTTTTATTTCGTCGCTTTTCGTAATGAAATAGTGTAACATGAAAAGTATAGTTTTGAGAAAAACGAATTGGAAGTTTTTATAAACCATTACAAACCATACAAATACAATTTCGTTTTTCGGGAATAAATTAGTGAGCCAAAGAGATATTTAAGAAAACTAAAGATTTTTCTAATAGATTAAAGGATTGTCTATCCAATGGTGCAATTATCGAATAATAGTGTATGTGGCATTTACTCTGTTTCTTTATTCGAGCGACGATTTATGCTGGCAAAAGTGCAAAACAGGAAAATATTCGTCTTCCAAATGCCGGCATAAAAAAAACAAAGGTAGAGTTGCGCAAATAATGCTTACAAATGCGAATTGCACTTACAAAGTCGCGCTGAAAGCACAAAATAAATACACAAATAGCTCTTCATATGTGTACATTTGCCTAGTGCATATGTAATGGTATATTCTGAAAAAACGCAATTACAAAATTTCAATAAAATTTTGATGCAAACATTTGCATTTGGCTAAATTAGTGCAATGGCATTTGTTTTTTGCATAGGGAAAAATGTTTGGCAATTACTATGTATGCACATATGCATATGCACTGCATTACTATGTCGTTCTCAACAATGAAAAATTTTTAGCTTTTTTAAACCTTCATTTCCGCATTACTTAAAACGCCATTAATAGATTGCATATGGCTGTGAATATAGTTTGCCACTCAATTGGCGGAAATTAAATGCACATTTTTCAGTAGTAAATCAAATAGACAATTACTGCAGTTCAAATGCATTAACGGTACATACATGTGTGCAGTACATACATGCATTTATTTATTTATTTCGGTCAAAATCAAATATGAAGACTATTACAGACTATACAAGTAAATCAGACAGTTACGATGAATAAAAAAAGTAAGTGCGCCTGGGCCACACTGGAGAAGTGAAACTTACGTTATATAATACCTGTTTTGTCTCATAACCAATATACATACATATGTACATACATCTGATTTTGCTTAGGGTTATATTTTTTGTATTTTTCTATCTAGATCCCTACCCCTACCCCTGTTCGTTCTTATTATATTTATGTTATTCTGTTTTCCTTTATCTTAATTTTTATTTTTATACTCTATCGCTAACAAAATCGACACTAACATCCAACAAAGTATCGATAACAAATTCGATAAAAATTTCGATATTGGTAGCAAAATCGATTAGAAAATCGATAAAAATATCAATAACAAAATCGAAAATAAGATCGAAAAACTATCGACAACAAAATCGATAAAAATATCGATAATAAAATCAATAAAATATCGATAACAAAACCGACTAATAATTGATAAAAAATCGATAAATAATCGGTAACAAAATCAATAAATAATCGATAATAAAATAGATAAATAATCGGTATCAAAACCGATAACAAAATCGATAAATAATCGACAACAAAATCGATACCAAAATCAATAATAAAATCAATAACTAAATTGATAAATAATCGGTGACAACATCGATAACAAAATCGATAACATTTGCAGATTTTATGCAAAATTTTAGGTGACGTGCAATAATGTGAATGGAATTAATGTCAATGGCATTAATTCACAAGCCAAAAATTACATAATTTCAATTGAAATTTAGTGACTTTGGAATTGGTTCACCTTCTGTAAACTCTCCTTAAAGGGTAGCTGTGGACAAATAAATTTTGAGAGCCCAAATATGAACCGATGTCAAGTTTCTTTTTTTTTTAAATAGAAGATAATTAAATTTCGCGTCGATCTATACGTGGAGATTCAAAAAAGCACTGGTTTTTTATTTATTTACTACCAAATGCCTGGCTTGCTTCGCGACGCCTTATAAGAACTTTTACGTTGACCAATACAAAAATAGGGTTGCTATGCCAAAACGGTTTGTAATGTAAAATTCATTAGTTTAGGTTGAAAGGACTAAAGAGCACAACCTTGCTTACTCATAGGCCAAGAATAATAGCGCTGAGATAGCATTTGGGTTAAGTACTAGTCTTCTTCGATGTTATGAGCTCTTAATTCCACCTGTGAGATATCTGTACGTATTGCAAGGTTTGCTAAGAGTGCGTAATCTTCTGTAATCCTCCTGTTCTCAAGATGGAAGTTTACCCGTTCAAACGGGGTCATTGATATTCTCACCGCATTATTCTTAATCATTGACATTCCTACCGATTTCTTTTTATCATAAAGTTAATACCCGTTACTCCTGGTCATACGATAAAGATGGGGTCTCTAAATATCTCGACTCCGGCGCCATCTGTCGGCACCTTTTTTGCGATGCAGAGCAGAATTTCAAATTCATGTGACGTATGATTCCGAAGTTATGGTTGATTAAAAATATCACGCCTATGGGAGGTGCATCGCCCTTTGTCAGGTTTCATTTTTTTATACCCTAGGTTACGTCCGAGGTCACTCTTTATATACCAGTTAAAGCCCCATGAAAATCCATTCAGTAGTTCCGGAGATTAGTGAGTTCAAACAGAAAAACAATCTACAGTTTTATTATAGTAAAAGTCCAAAATGAGCCGTTTATGAGTCCTATGAAAGTCCAATATGACTCATTTGGAGTCTCATTTGATGTATGAATTTAAGGTCATATAAGTCGACCTTCGGAGGACGCAAAACACACTAATTTCGGGCCATTAAATGAGCTCATTATGAGCGTAAAGGCTCCGAAATGGGACTCCTTAAAGACTCATTTATGACTCCAAATGTATATTTCATTGATATGTACATATCTCTCGCTCATAGGGAAAGCATTTATTGAATTTTGTTTTTCGTTTTGCGCATGCATTTTTTTTTTTTTACTTTAAAATTTCAATACTCCAAAAATTAAATTACACAAATACACAAATTAAAAAAAAGTTTTTCTCGATAAGTCAATGCTGAAACCACACGCTTTATTTCCTTTTAAATAAATTTCTTTTAATTCCGCAAATTAGAAATTCGCTAGAAATGTAAATACATAATTAATTCCAAATGTCAATTCTTGACTCAAGGGAACGCTTCGAACTATATCCGCTTAATTCACAGAACATGCTTTTCATGTGAGCGTTTTCAAAATATCTAATTAATTTGTATGTAAAAAATCCCATAGTGATACACGAAACACAAAGATATTTAAATAAATCAGTTTCTACCTACCGATTATCTTTTTACTTACGGATTCTTAGAAACACATCACTCTTGTAAGACACAAAACTCCGCGAGAAACGTTTAACCTCGTATGTATCTATGTTCAAGACCGTTTTCAATATGTACGAACGACACTAATTACTATTTCAGTTGAAAAAAAATATTAATAACGAAAAATAAAAACTGGCATATGTTGATGCCGTTGAAAAGCAAAATTATATTCAAAAGAATTTGGTGCAAAGTAAATTTTGTTTGCAAAAAGTTGTATATCTTTTTTTACCAAATTCCAAAATATAGCCTATGTTACGTCCGAGGTCACTGTCTAGATACCAGTTAAAGCCCCATGAAAATCCATTCAGTAGTTCCGGAGATTAGTGAGTTCAAACAGAAAAACAATCTACAGTTTTATTATAGTATAGATGCTGAAAAATGTAAGAAAAAAAATTTCACGTTTGAATGCACCCATTATTTTTGGAAAATATTTGAAATTAATTTCAAATGCCTACAATTACTTACATACATAGCTATTCATAAACATTTTTCCATAGGAAATATATTTTGAAAGCCGTTTTTTTCTAATCGAAAAACTCGAGAACAGCTGTATCGATATTTTTGAAATTTGGGACATGGACTCTAGACCCTCAAGGGATAATAGAAGAAGAATAATTTCGATATATCAATGGGCGTGGCACCTCCCATACAAACTAAAGTTTTCACACAACATATCTCTTGCAAGTTTCACTGTAGTTTTTTAAATCTAATCTATCTAAATCTATCACATACCAAAAAACAAAAAAAAATAACGATTGTGTTTGAAAAAATCCGAACTACCCTGCAGGGAAACCGCGGACTAGTGAATCAAATTTCTAGTTCCGTACTAGGTCTTTATCGCCAAAAAGGAACTAGTCCGATAGGAACTAGATCCCCACTAGTCCAAAATCTGCGAAAAGTGGTACTTTTAAGAAACTAATTTTTCAGTTTTTTCACTACAAATCTATATCTAAAGTGACGAATTTAGAATTGGTCCGGAACTATAGAAAAAGGGATGCAGAACGAACTAGATCCTATTTGTCGAATTTAGAACTATTTTGGAACTATCGAATAAGGGATGCAGCGGGGGGCTTATTTACTTTACATAGATATGTGTTCGGCGGCTTTTTCGTTCAAATAAGCTTCTATTCTGTGCTTCGCAGATGCTATTTCATAGTTTGGTAATACAAAACAAAGCTTTGTGTTAACATATTAACATCTTGGAACCGTCTGGAATCTAACCAATAACAGCGAGCACCTCTGCAAAGTCAGCTACAGCAAGGTATGTAAACGTACATTTCTTACAATCATTCAAACAAATTTAATTTCAAATTGAAAAAAAACGTTTCTTTAAAAATAATGTAAAATCGCACACGACAGAACTGAAAGGTTGAAAAATCATGATCCTTTTTTCTTTCGTCTGTCGGTTTTAGAACTGGTTCGGAACTATAGAATTTAGGACTAGTTCGGAACTATCGAAAAAGGGATGCAGCGGGGGGCAATTGACACTTCCTAGGACATCGCCATGTTAAATTCGCCAGTTGCTTGCATGCAAAAGAGATTTATCGCGAACCAGTACTGGGTCTAAATGTACTAGAAGCGCCCCAGTTCAGAACTAGAGATTTTCCCCACAGGGTACCAATAGCTTTTAGCAAACTCACACATGACCAACTCCAACTCACACTTCTACAGCTAAAAAGCATACCCACTTACAAACTCAGCTGCGCTCGAAACAAATCCTTCCGCTAACAAAGCAAGCAGCAGCCCACACCAGCAAACACATTACTTAAGTACATACGTGCATGCTTACGTATCTTCCGCCGTTGTTCAATTTTTCACACAACAATGATATTGATTTGATGATGCACTGCTGCTGTCCAATTCGATTCAGCTGCAATAGCCCTACAATGCAATCAACGCAGCTCAACACCACACACACACACACAATTGCGTCTACATACATACATACGTACCAACAAATATGGTGGCGTCATCATCAACTGCCAGCTCGAATTGTAGTTTAAACTTATAAATTAAATAATTATTTCATTCCACTATCAAATCCAGTTTTACAATCACTTTCCAATACAGAAACAGCAACAGAGGCACACCAGTAGCAGCAGCAATGTCCGGCATTTACGATTCAAGTATAAATGAAATATTCGTGAAAATTTGCAAATTCACAAAATTGAAAATTTTTGAATTGTTATTGAAGGCGAGGAGAAGTAGTGTGCAGAAGAAGAAGAAAACGAATAAAGCTGACTTCAAATTTGTAAAAGCGCACTGAAAAAAGCGTATTAGAGTTGGACTGTACGTAACATTTATTGAATTTTTACAGCACACATGTACATATGTATGTGTGTGAATTTGTGTGAGTACTAGGGTGGTTCTTTTGGAAAGTGAAGGGATATTTTAATGCTCTTTAAGCGACCTCCAAATATTTTTTGATTTCAAGAGAAAATAACAGGGTTAGGTATATATTTTTCGTTATGTGAGCATTGAAATTCCGACTTTACTTTTTCGCAAGCATTTTTGGACCACCCTAGTGAGTACACTACACTTTTTCGCGAACTGACAAACTGATTGTTTGACTACAATTCGAGCTGTCTAACTGGAATTGAAGTGCATACTCATGAAAGGGAGTGATGTGAAGTTGGAGTCTACACTGGCCATGGAATTTAGAGTATGTAAGGTGTTTGTATGTGTGTGTGTGTGTGCGAATTGCTCATCGACATTTTTACTATTATAGGTGCAATGAGTTTAGTTGGTGAGGAACGTAATAAATGGAATTGTCGCCACGTTGATCTTCTTCGATTCTGAAATTGACACACATACACACAAGAGCCTACTTTCCCTGCAGGGAAACCGCGGACTAGTGAATCAAATTTCTAGTTCCGTACTAGGTCGTTATCCCCAAAAAGGAACTAGTCCGAGAGGAACTAGATCCCCACCAGTCCAAAATCGGCGAAAAGTGGTACTTTTAAGAAACTAATTTTTTCAGTTTTTTTTCACTACAAATCTATATCCAAAGTGACGAATTTAGAAATAGTTCGGAACTATAGAAAAAGGGATGCAGAACGCACTAGATCCTATTTGTCGAATTTAGAACTATTTTGGAACTATCGAATAAGGGATGCAGCGGGGGGCTTGTTTACTTTACATAGATATGTGTTCGGCGGCTTTTTCGTTCAAATACGCTTCTATTCTGTGCTTCGCAGATGCTATTTCATAGTTTGGTTATACAAAACAATAACAGCGAGCACCTCTGCAAAGTCAGCTACAGCAAGGTATGTAAACGTACATTTCTTACAATCATTCAAACAAATTTAATTTCAAATTGAAAAAACGTTTCTTTGAAAATAATGTAAAATCGCACACGGAAGAACCGAAAACATTGAAAAATCATGATACTTTTTTCTTTCGTATGTCGATTTTAGAACTGGTTCGGAACTATAGAATTTAGGACTAGTTCGGAACCATCGAAAAAGGGATGCAGCGGGGGGCAATTGACAATTCCTAGGACATCGCCAGTGCTTACACATTGAGAAGTTAGCTTACTGCCAATATAGAAGTATTACATATATGGTATTTGATATGTATGTATGTATGTGTGCATTCATTCCTTCATCGTTCACCTAGCGACAATTTTAAATATTAATTTCCAGTTGCGTTGTACGAAATTGAACAAAGTGAATAATTTCCCTTTTTACCTTTTCTCTCTTTGCAGGTAAGCGGATTACAATTGCCAGATTATGTACCTATTAATGGAGTTTTGGCGGCGTCGGCAGCCATTCTTGCTCGTAAATGTAAAACTTTGTAAGTGTATGCATAAATGAGTTCGTGTGTGGGTGTGTGTGCGATAGTACAAGGACGAGTATAACGGCACTTTACCGGTTATTAAGAGTGAACATGTATGTAGTTGTTCTGGTACTCAGTTGGCCGATTGCGCAGAGCTTACAATGGAAGAGATTAAGGTGAAATTGTGACATTAAATTTTGTGTTTAAATGTAAATTTTAATAGTTTTATAGGTAAATTCTGAATTTATATGAGATTGTTTTAATGGAAAATTATGATGTAGAAGTTTTGTGCAGGTGAAATCGGTACAAGATGGGCTGACTGACCCTTTGATAAATTTTTGGTCACAAAAAACGATTATTGTAACATTTAGTAAAGTCTTTCGAACCCCTCAACGCAGCGGAAGGTGATACTTTCTTCCCAGCACTTCTACAAAGAAGAATCGAGAACATCATTGATCCCCTGATCTGTACATTTAGGGCCAGTTATTGCTGGGAATACATATTTAATGAATGCTTGGAGAAAGGTGTTTGTGTTATTTATTTCTAAATCGGGCAAAAGACCTTCACATTAGGGAGAAACTTAACAGTTCCACTCCCTTACATCACACACGATTTGATTATGTTAAAAGAAAATCAACAGATTCGGTTTGTAGGATCGAAAATGCCTTCGAGGCCAAGGAGAATGCTCTGTGCACCTTCTTGGAAATCGATGGGCTTTCGACAATACTACCTACGGATATATCTCAAGTGCATTGGTCCTAAGAGGCTGACACCCTACAACCGTTGGTTGGATCGTTTCGTGAGCGTGAAATTACATCGTCCCTGGGAAAATTCGGCAGTACTGTCTCGGACGTTACAGATGCAGCTCTGAGCGTGGTCTCAAACTGGTGTACCAGTGAGGGCCTCAGCATAAATCCTCGGAAGGCTGTTCTTGTACCGTTTGCAACAAGGTATAAACCAAACCTTAGTGCGTTCACTCTTGAAGGGTCAGTGCTTGGATACTCCAATGCGGTAAAATAGCTGGGGATTACGCTAGATAAGAGACTATATTGGAACTCCAATCTAGAGAGAAGGGTTGCCTAAAGCTACACCTGCCATGTGGGTATGCAGAAAATTTCTTAAAATAACATGAGAATTGTGCTCAAAGTTGATAAAGTGGCTCTACCGTATGAACCGCCGTCCAATTTTGTCTTATGCAGCCAATAAGACACTGCAAAAAACTGCCATACTTCGCCTTAACAAATTGTAAATACGTGCTCAACTTCGGCTCTAGAGTCGTTTCTAGAACGCACACCTCTCCATATTTTTATGCAAGAAACAGCAGCCAGGAGGAAGCTGCAACTTCGATTATCTAACGATGCACAGTAGTTCAACACTGGAATTTAGTGTTCACAATTCACAATTTGCAAGAGACCAGTTGGGCTCGATTTTTAAACTTTTGTTTGTTTGTATTAAATTTTTTAGTGCAAAGTATAGAAAAACTAGCAGTTTTGAAGAAAATCAATTCTTCTATTCCAGTTAATAAATAATACATAATAAAAACTAGTTGGAAAAATTGTAGGGTTCCTCCGAAATAAAGAAAAATTTCATAAAAAAGGTTCTAAATGTTATACAAAATTTTAACCATAATTAAAAAAAAAGTTCGGATTTCTAGAAAAATGTTCGGTGTGCAATTTTATGGGCCATTAAATTTTAATATAACAAAGTGCATTTTGAAGTGGCTTAGAGGTCACGTTGATTTCTAATAATTTTTAAGCTAACATTTCCAGCACATCTGCATGCTAAATGGGAAATAAAATGGTTTTTATATTATTAAAATTCAACACAAACTCTAAGGCACTTGCAACTTGCACTTTTTTATACTAAAATTTAATGGTCTATAAAACTGCATACGCAAAATTTTTATAAGAAAAAAAAAATTAATTTTTGTGAACATTTTTTTTTAATACTTCAATTTTTTTTTGATTATTTTTTCGTTCTGGGAGAACCTTAAAATTTTTTCAAATAGTTTTTATTATGTAACATTTATTAACTGTAACAGGAGTATCAATTTCCTTCAAAATTACTACTTTTTCTGCACTTTGCACTAAAAAATTAAAAAAAACCAAAAATTCACAAGTTGGACCCAACTGGGCTCTTGCGAGAGATTTATTAAATTTCATTAAACAAAAATTCTTCAAATTTAGTGAAAAATGAAGGCTTTAAAAGAGTTTGAATGGCGCCTTTCTAGCTATCCTTTCAGATAGGCAAGCAGCCTTTCGGACCCTTTCAAACAGGACTGTGAAATCCAATATGGTTAGAGATTGATTTGAGGCGCTACAAATTTTGGCAGTCAAAAACACGGTAACACTGTGCTCGGTACGAGACCATTGTGCAATCGAAGACAACGAGGTTGCCGACGAGTTGGCACGAGAAGGATTGTGAACTGCCTTTTGCGGACCTGAACCATTCTGTGGTCTCAGTTGGGTTTTCCTCGAGAGCCATAGTTACTGAGGTGGTACACTGTGAATGCAGTAAGTACTGGGGATCGGTGGGGGCCTTAGACAGGCCAGGCTCTTCGGCTATCCTTTACACAGAAACGATATTTGTTTAGAAAATAAAATGATATCAGGGTTCTTCCTGTGTACCTGGCTGGTCAAAACTGATTGCGACTCCACCGAATAGGTGTGATCACAGAGTCGGAATGTCGGCACTGCCTGTAAGATGATGGAATTGCAGAACATATATCTCTGCTACTGTCTGGCTTTGACCAGCGAAAGATTGATCTATTTTAAAGATTCAATGGTCGAACCCTTTGTAATAAAGAATTCGGCAAAAAGTATCTTTCAGGTCGCAGTGTCTTATTAGTTTACACCCATCTCGTGCTTCTCGTGCAATAAGCGTTTTTGTGAAGCTCTAAAAATTGCAACTACAACATTTGAGCCAGGCATCCATACCGAAACGCTAGACGTATTCTACGTCAAAATATAAAAAAGGCACGCTAAAACTGCAAACATTTAAAAACTTTACAGATTTCTAGCTATAACCCGTTACATAAACTGACGAGAAGTTTTAAAATGTGAGTAAAAGCAAATTACCCTAGAATAACAAATAATTGGGAATTTGCAGCAATGAAAGAGAGAAATTTTAAATACATACATCTGTATTGAGCATATTAAAACAGTCGCCAAACGCTTTTTTATATGTACTTGAATATTCTTCACAATCCTTTCATGTGCTTACTTAGCTCCCTTTAAAATTACCTTTGACAAGGTAGGCGAAATGTGCACAAATACTTACAAAAATAAGCAGCTGCCCTGCAGGGGAAGCTACTAGTTGTGAACTAAAATTCTACCGGTTTGCGTTTCAGCCGAACTAGTTCACGTTCTATCCATTTTCAATGTTAGCGACTGGTATTTTTAACATTGCGATGTCCTACGAGATGTCAATTGTCAGGCTATGCATCAGCATCTACTAGTATAAATATTAGTAGCATCGTACCAGTTGATGAGATAGTCTGCCAATTCATGCCCCGTGAAAAGCATAAGTGTGCCTTTTTGCTCGCGACGCTCCAGCAGTCACAATGGCCGACAGAGCAAAGCACTCGCGTGGTAAGCCTGAGGTCCCAGGTTCAAATCCTGGCGCAGGGAAAATTTTTTTATTTTCTATTTTTTAATTTATTTTTATTTTTATAAAGTAATTTTTTTGTTTAGGCTGTTTATTGTAATTTTTAAATTTAATAAAAAAAATATTTTTGTTTAATTTCTCTGTTTTTATATGGCACAAGCATTTCTTCCTAAACGTTTTTTTGCAATGCAATTAGATTTTCAAATTTGTTATTTATTTATTTATTTATAAATTTAATAAATTATTTTTACTTACATTTATTTAACTTTAAAAATCTTAACCACCTCCAAGCGGCCTCGAACCTGCGATTTCAGAACCAGAACCAGTAGTCTTCACGTGACGCCACAGCCGACATTTGTAAGAAAACCAATTCATTGCGTTTTGTTTTTGGCTTTGGCAATTCAAAGGCAGATGTCGCTGATCGCCTAAGTTCTTCGAAATTGTCGAACTGGTAGGCACATACTAGTTTATGAACTAGTATTTTTTCTAACTGGTTTGGCTTTTCACTGCAGGGTGTTAATCAACTGTCAAATTTATTGTTGCTTTTGTATGTATGTGTGAATATGTTTAATGCTTCGAAAACGCCTAAAAGCAGGCTACTCATCCCTATACTTAACTTTTCGCCTTTGTGAGCTGTTAACGCTGTGTCGACACAAAACAATCGTATTGACTTATACATGTATGTATGTGTGAGTATTCACATATGTACATTCGACTGCATCACCATAAAAAGTTGCAGTTTTTCCGCCAGATTACAAAATCTATTATATTTTAAGACGTCCACCAAAATATTTCGCAAAAATATTAAGATTTAAGTGAGCTGGACCGATTTGAAAATACCTCCAAAAATGGAGTTTTTTAGGAATAAAAATAGTTTCTTAGAGAAGTTTTTGAAAAAAGTCCCCTCAGATGACAAAACAGATTAAAATTAAAAAATGATGCATAAAAATATTTAAAAATCTTTTCAACGGAATCGTAAGAATGAGATTTTTGATGCTGTTTTTTTACTTTTTTCAAAGATTGATATCCGAAAAACTTGAATAACTGGGCCAAAACTATTCTGATTTAGACTTATGGGATCTCAGTAGAAAGGTATTTTCACACTGTTTTTATTTCTGTGCGAAAAAGAGTCATTCGGTTACCTTTTTTATTTTCAAACACCAACACATCTTAATTCAACTTTAAATGACGTTCGCTCATCCTACCTTTCTCTTTCATCCTTTGAATGACCTTATTAGCAAATAAATAGAAAGGGTGAGAAAATACCTTTCCAATGACACCTCTTAAGTCTAAATCGGAAGATTTTAGGTTCAGTTATTCAAGTTTTTCTTATACCAATCTTTGAAAAAAGTTTGAAAACAGCATCAAAAATCTCATCATTACGATTCCGTTCAAATTTTTTTTTCATTTTTTAAAAATATTTTTATGCAAATTTTTTAAGCTTGAACCGTTTTGTCATTTGAGGGAGTTTAAAAAAAAAAGATCTTTAAGAAACTTTTTGGAGGTATTTTCAAATCGGTCCAGCTCACTTAAATCTTAATATTTTTCCGAAATATTTTGGTGGACGTCTTAAAATATAATAGATTTTATAATTCCAATGCAAAAATAGTACTGATTTTTTTTGTATGGGGAGTGATGCAGTCTAATGTACATCCATGCATACATATGTACATATATTTGCATTTGTGTATGCGTGAATGAGCGCATGATTATGTGAAAGTATAATGAATGTACATTAGGGTTGTCCAAAAACAGTAGAGTCGGAATTGTAATGCTCTCACCCCCTAGGATTGTACTACATCGGGAAAAATGTATACCCCTATTTTTTATTTTGAAATCAAACAAGTAAGAAAGTCTAAGTTCGGGCGGAGCCGAACAATAAATACCCGGCGCAAGTATTAAATATATGTTTTTTCAACTTTCCGAAAGCTACCGCTACATGGCAAGCCGGGGCGTATCAATTTTGAGTAAATTAGCGTCTTTAAATTTCGAAATATTGAAGTTTAAAGCATTTCTCAAATTTACCGTTATCTGAAAAGCGGCCGTAATTTTAGTCAGATTTCAATAACTTTCAACTTTTTGCTTTTTTGTGGCAAGCAGAATAACCATACCGAGTTTGGTACAAATTGGTATAACGGTTACCGAGATACATATACGTGATCATAAGTGGGCGGGGAAACGCTCATTTTCCAAAATTTTATCATAAACGGATTTCTTGGTAAAGAATTGTTGTAAGCATCAATTTTGAATAAATTAGCTTTAATATTTACTGATTTATCGAAGGTTTTGTATTTCTCTAAATTACCGTTATATGGGAGGTGGGCGAGGTTATTGTCCGATTTTAAAAATTTTCGGCCATTTGGTATGCTGTGCGAAGACCAAGAACTGTGCCAAGTTTGGAAGAAATTGGTACAGCAGTTACCAAGATATACACATGTAACCATAAGTGGGCGTGGCTACACCCACTTTCTAAAAAATGTATAATATTCTTATTTTTCCTCTGAAATTATTGTAAATATCAATTTTGAGTGAATTATCTTCAGTAGTTACTAAAATATCGCAGTTTTCGTATTTCTGGAAATTACCGTTATATGGGAAGTGGGCGTGGTTACTGTCCGATTTCGCCCATTTTCAATACCAACCTACCTTGGACAAATGGAAACCTACATACCAAATTTCGTTGAGATATCTCAATTTTTGCTCGAGGTATCGTGTACACGGGCGGACGGACAGACGGTTGTCCATGTATTTTTATATGGGGAAAACCATTTTTCGTAGAAATGATATAGAATTCTTGAAAATCAATATTTTTCTATCTAAAAACCCTGATTCTCTGCAGGAGACTTTAAATAACAATACCAAATTGTTTATTTAACTAGTTTTTAATAGAAACGATTTTTTATTGGTCTCCGCATTGCATTTTTCGGGGTTTTTGGGTTTTTTGCGGACCTATAAATTATAGCTGCGATGAAAAATGCGTAAATTACCATTAGGTAAAGACAATTAGGTATTATTATTGGGAATCTCCTGCAGAGAAACAGAGTTTTTCGATCGAAAAATATTGATTTTTAAGAATTCTATACCATTTCTACGAAAAGTTGTTTTTTCCCTATATAAAAATACATGGAAAGCTTTCAGCGACCTATACATTTTTTTGATTTCAAAATAAAAAAGCAGGGGTATACTTTTTTTCGGTAAAGAACAATCCTAAGGGTGAGAGCATACAAATTCCGACTTTACTTTTTTTCATATATTTTTGGACCACCCAGTGTACATACATACATATGTATGATGAACAAACGAATTGAATTGCATATGCAAAAATACTCATAACAATGCCCATAATTATACGCTGTCGTTCGCTAACACGTACTCAAAGCACGCAATGCGCACAAACAAATATTTTATTGCATACACGTAGAACGGTTAATTTACCATTATGTTCAAAATAATAGGAACATTGTGTAAGACAGAAGAAGCCATCATTTCGAATTGATTTTATTTTCAAGAAATCGTGTGAATAAAATACCAGGCGTTCATTCTGTTTTTGCTTTCGTCGAACGAAAAATCGATTCATTTATACATATATATTTTAGGATTTTAGTCGGCGCTAGCTAATTATCTATTATATTTTGAATCGGTTTAAAGCAGTTCCCGAGAAGTAATGCTTTGAGTCACGTTTCACAGGCTAAGAATAAACCGGAGAAATTCACTGTTTTGTTTTGTACTCAGCTAGCGTCTGCATTCATATGAGAATCACTGGAGCACTTCGGACCAATCCTAATATACATAGTACTTAACATTACTTATGCTGTACATCGTAATTATACAATCTGTCGCAGTAAATGAATGTATCGATGTGCTTCAGTGCTTGCTCCGAGGTGATAACATCAAGTGAACTTGTTTACGAATGGGACGCAGTTTGATAGTAAAATTGAAGGAAGTATGTTCTGCAGGGAAAACTATAGTGCTTCAAGCATAGATTTATTTCCTCACATTGAACGTCAATTACTACTCCCTATCGCGATAGTATTTGGAAAGGCTAACACTTAATCTGATAGTTAAGTGGCGATTAGCGCTGAGGGTATGATAATATGAGACCGATATTGGTGGGAGCACGCCATACTTCTCTCGACCGGTGGTGAACGTTTCGTTTAAACACAGGTGAGAGTAAATGAGAATTTTCTCAACGAAATGATTCCCATGAGAATAAAATACCAATGAGAACCAGAGTGCGTATAAACCGCCGCGTAGATGAGGCGACAACTCTGATTCCTTAGTGCAGTAGTTGTTGCACATCCACTGTCTAGTTTTTTTTCACGGGAAACTCTCATGAGTAGGTACTATTATACCGTCATACGGTACTGAAACCACTGCAAAGGCCGCTCTCCTCATGGGAATAAATACTTCACAAAGTACGAACTCACTGAGAAATTCTCGGTAAGGCTTATGTCTCAAAAGAAACTTTGTTAATCTA
>NW_023459863.1:0-47042 GCF_013731165.1 Rhagoletis pomonella | reverse complement strand
GAAACCCACTGGAAACGAGCTTCAACCCTTGACAATGTTTAAAACGTCCACTATCAACGTTTTAATTTTAGTAATTTTTTTTTAATTTGATCGCCATATTGGATCCGCATTTTTGAATATAAAAAACCTTATTTCAGATTCGTAATCGGCGACCCCAAAATCTTTCGAGTGCCGGTTTTCGAACAAATCCAACCATTTTCTTTTTAATGGATCGCCATTTTGGATCCCCCATTTTGAATTTTGAAGAACTGACTTCAGATTCCTAATTAGCTACCGTAGAAACTCCCTGGTAACAATTTCCAACCCATGACAACGCGTAAATCGTTCAGAATCAACGTTTTAATTTTACTAGTCTCTTTTCGAGAGCATATTTTCGGGCACTAGGCCCATTCTAACTGACCAAGACTGGTATGTAATTAAGGGAATGTTCCCCAATAATACCACAGTAATTATATGTAAAAAGCACATTTTTAGCTGCATTTTAACAAGTCAAGAAAATAAAAAAATTGAGAACATCAACGTTTTTATAAAAAACCGACCAGTGCGACCTCTAAATTTTTTTGTTTCAAAATAAAAAAATACGTGTCCCTTTTTTAATCACAAATAATAATGTTCTAATGTAGCGTATATGAATTTCCAAAAAGAGTGTTTTTATGAACCACTCTGGTGCCTATGCAAAAAGAAGTTCTGCGCAAAAATATTTCTGCCCCACTTTTCCGGCAACACAGAAAGGAGAATTCTACTCATAGGGGTTATAATCACTAAGCGCGGCCGAAGGGTGCCTACGCAGAAAGAAGTTCTGCGCAAAAATACTTCCGTCCCCCTTTCCCGGCAACACAGAAAGGAAGATTCTACTTAGTAAAGGGTTTTAATCACTAAGCGCGACCGAAGGCCGCCTACGCAGAAGGAAGTTCGTTTTCATGTATGCACTATTTCGGTTTTTGTCATATGCATTATTTCGGTTTTGAGTCGAAACTGTGCATGTATGCATTACTTCGGTTTTTGTCATATGCATTATTTCGGTTTTGAGTCGAAACTGTGCATGTATGCATTACTTCGGTTTTTGTCATATGCATTATTGCGGTTTTGAACCGAAACTGTGCATATATGAATTATTTCGGTTTTTTCGTATGCGTTATTTCGGTTTTTTTTCATATGCATTATTTCGTATGGACAGTTTCCATATGCACAATTTCAGGGTGCCTTGATTCGTAGGTGATTCAGATCCAATCACCATGCGAATCAAGAACAAATCTCTCAATTTTATCGATAACGGCTGTCAAACCACATAAACCACACACATCCCCACCAGCACAAACATTGGAAAAATAGCTAGATTCGTTAAAACTATTGATTTAGCTAATTAGTCACTAAACATTTTTTCTCCACCGTTGAAATGCACGATAAACAACACATTAAACCATCGTACAGTTCCATAAGTAAAGTAACTCTTCTTCTTACCGTTTTTTCTGGCAGGCTGTAGGTGTGTGTTTGGCAGGCTGTAGGTGTGTTTTTGGTTAGTGTATTGGTGTTCTTATTTTTAATTTTTATTTTATTTTATTTATTTCTTACAGCTTATTAAGCCTAGTTTATACATAATTCTTAAAATATACTCGTTATAGCCTAACCTAAAATATACAGTATAAGCTAATAATATGAGCAACCAATTTTAGTGATGAAAAATGTGGCCAAATTCCGAATCGTATCAATACATGCTATGGTATAAAGGCCGTTTATGCATATGAAGTGCGAAGCAAGCATCCAAACGGCGATGCACTGAATTCGATCTAGTGATGCGTTTCGGGATGAGCTTCGGCTACTTTACGGATGCGTTTGGGAACGGTATAACCATGTTGGCGTGGGGAAACAGTATACTTTGTACGTATGTGCATTGCGATTGGTAGACCGGAAGATTGCCCATGTATCACTAAATTGGAAGGCTCCTACAATAATTAAAAAATTTTTTTTTGAATTCATTCATATTGCTGGATTTAACCTGATTTGGCAATTCATTATAACATTTTAATCCTTTGTAATACAAGTTACATTTATTTGGATTAAAGTCATTTCTATTACGAGTATTTATGGAATGTACATTATTGACATACTTAATGTTGCTTTTCAAGTAATCGGGTAAGTTGCCATCTATAATATTCTTGATAAATTTCATTGTATAATAAAACAGCTGTTGTTTAATGCCCAGCCAGTTTAGAGTAGATAGCATATCTCTGATAGGGGTGTCATAGCGTTTAGTAAGAATTAATCTCATAGCTCGGTTTTGTTGTTTCTGCAATTTATAAATCTGACTATCTCTCATTATGAAAAATATGGTGGGACAGTAAATGAAATGAGGTTCAATTATGGATCTATATACCATGGCCTTGTACCTTTTACTTAAGTATTTGCACGTTCGTTGCGTAAAGTATAATTTTTTTGCTATCTTTCCCACCGTGTAATCAATGTGTTCATTAAAGTTCAATTTGTCATCGATTTTTATTCCTAGGTATTTGAATGTATTAACTCTTTCAATTGGTTCATTGTTTATATTTAGGTTCTGCAACTTGGTGCTCTCAAAATTACGTCTTGATATAACCATAAATTTAGTTTTATCGACGTTCAATTTAAGTCGGTTTAAGCACAGCCAGTTATATACCTCGTTTAAATCATCTTGCAACTTAGTGGATATTTAAGAGATATTATCTCCACTAAGCATAAGCAGCGTATCATCGGCAAATAATTTTATATCACAGTTTTTAAGGCAACCAGTAATATCATTAATATAAATATTGAACAAAATAGGAGCTAACACAGATCCTTGTGGCAGCCCGATTGATACTCTTTTTCTATCAGACAGTGATGATCCGATTGCTGTTCTTTGATTCCGATTCTTAATAAACTCTTCAAACCATTTTAGTTCAATACCGGTAATACCTACATTGCACAGCTTTTTTAGTAACAGATTTTGGTCGATCGTCTCAAAAGCACGTTTAAAATCTAAGAAGACAGCTATTATATGTTTATTCCTGCTCAAGTCTTCTTTCCAGTTAGCAATAACCAAGTTCAGAGCACTTTCGCAGGAATGCCTTTTACGAAAACCAGATTGCTGTGGAATAATAATTTTATTATCTTCTAAGTGCTGTACAAGTTGGTTTTTCACCACTGTTTCTAGTATTTTTTCGTCACATGGTAATGTATTTATGGGTCTAATCTCATCAGCTCTGATAGTATTTTTTATTTTCTCTATTGGTACAACAATCGACGTTTTCCAGAAGTTTGGAAAATCACCTTTATCTAAGCTTTCATTCACAATTCACAGAATGTCGATTGTAGATATTTTTTGGAATTTAAAAGAAGAGGCGATAATTCCCGTGATTACGAAGTCCCCAATTCCAGTACTAATATTTCTGCTGATTTCCATGACACTATCAATAAAATAGTTGTTTAGTGAGTGCGCTATTTCACCCTCATGTGTGAGAAGCTGGTCGTTTATTAATATTCTTTTAAAGGCATTGGTTTCCTTAGACATAGATATGCACTTTTTTAGGTGTTTCCACATAGCTTTGCTGTCCCCGATATTACAGGTAATTTTGTGTTCCATGTATTTGGTCTTCTTAACCTTTATTAACCTTTGGTATCTACGCCGGGTAATATTGTATTCATTCCAGTCGCCTGTTTATAAAGCAATGTTGTAAAGATTCAGTTTATGTTTGTTGAGGTTTGCTAATTCAGAATCGTACCACTTATTCATCAATTTAACGCTGATTTCTTTAGAGTATGTCATAGTACTCATTACACTTGATATATTATTATATTGAAAATTTACCTTATTTTCGATACTCATGTTCTTGAAATCACAATAGTTGAATTGTCGTAATTGGTTAACAAGAGTATCGCTTGAGTAGTATTCCCAAGAAGTTATAAGTTTCCTAACTCTCATTTTAAATATTTTTTCCAATTTTATTTTAAAATTAATGGTTTCGTGATCCGTAATCCTATCTTCTGCCAATGTTTTACAGGAAATAAATTCACTATTCGTAAATAACAAATCAATCAATTTCAGTGTTATCCCCTTTTCGAGTATAAAAATCTATTTTTTGATCCATAGCAAAAGGCCGAAATAGGTCAACTAACTGTTTGCTATAAGTGGTGCTTTTGTACAAGTTTATATTGAAATACCCGATGAAGACTATATTATCATACGTTAAACAGCTATTATTTAAAATTTCGTGTAAGTATGTAATAAAGTCTGCATCGCTCGAACTAGGCGAATGGTATATAAGACCTATTTGATATTTAGGAAATATATTTTTAATTTTTAATATTATACACCACAGAATTTTATTAAACGAATGGTTATAACTTGTTGCATATTCAATTGAATCCTGTACATATACTAAAACACCACCCGTGTGCCTGTTGTGTGAATTACACCGAACTAATTTGTAGGATTCAATCTGTAATTCTTGATTTGTTATGTCTTCTGTCGAACAATTTTCTGAGCAAAGAACCAAATGGGGTTTCTGTATTTCTATTAGACGCTCTAGATCATATTTGTTAGCAACGATACTACTGATATTTAAATAAATGCAATTTAATTCATTTAGTATTCGTTGCTAGATTCGCGATTTCTTTTTTGGTTGAGTATGTTTTTTATATGCCGGACAATCTATACTGAAAGCGTAATGGTTTACATCAACATCAATAACTTTTTTCTTAACCAACTCGCTACAGTTTACACATTTAAATATATTTGAGGTACATTCTTTACTGTCATGATTTCCAGCACATTTGCTACACGCTATCTTATTAGTGCATTCGCTAGCTTTGTGTTTATACCCCAAGCACTTGAAGCAACGCAAAACATTTAAATGCTCATAAACGACACAAGTGTCCCATTCAATAAAGACCTTCTTTTGTTGCAACACATTTTCAAAAGTAACAGCATCAGTTTCTACCAATGCAATATAGCTTTATTCTTTACTATTAGCATTATCATAAACTTTTAGTACTTTAAAATCGTTTCCGGTACATACGTCGTTTTGCTTTGTTAAGCATTCCACTAGGCGATCATTACTTATTTTCTCAGTTATGCCAACAATCTTAAATATCCTCTTTATTTCACTTTTATCTTTAGTTTTATTTGCTTCAAATTCGTTTCCAATAGCCTCTCTTACTTTCTGTTGCACCTTTTCACAGGCGTCTTTATTTCTGCATTCTACAATTATTCCCCCGCTATTTATTTCTTTCACGTTTTTAACAAGACCTTCAGTAGGCTCAACTACTTTTTTTAGTGCTTCTTTTGTCTCCTTTGCTTTTTTATTTTTGTTTTTCGGTTTAATAACAATTTTGTTTTCATTCAACTTAGCGACTTGAGCATATGACGTTTTGGGGTTAACATTCTCATTAGCTACGCGTACTCATTCGATATATCTGTTAGGATCTCGTTTTTCATTGCATTTATTTTTACTTCAATGTTGTGCTCCAGAAAGAAGTTGAAGTCAGTAATGTAAGTTCAGTGTGTTAGTGTATTTTGAATTAATTTTAATAGAAATAAAAGAAATTGTAATAGAAATGAAAGAAATTGTAGGAGTGTTTCTTAACTTTTTACAGCTGTTGATAGCAGATTGGCGAAGAGTATAATTTTACGCACAAAGAGATCGAAAGAGGAAAAAGTAAAGAAACGAAAACTAGCAGAAATTTGCAATCACAGTATACACACACACACACATCTTCAAATGCATGCACAAATCCTTACATTCTGCAATATTTCAATGTGTTTTGATAACGTTGTACTCATTTTGTTTTATTAAAACGAAGTAAAATAACCTTGCCAACTTTTTCCTTGTGCGTTTTGAACAGCTACTTCTTAAACATATGACTGCAAATTTCTGTTGGCAGAAATTTCGCCAGCAGAAATTTGCAGCTCTCTCGGTTTTTTATGCTCTCTTTTTGGCTCTCTTCTGCAATTTTTTTGTGTTAAGAAACGCTTTCCAGCAGAAGCCAGTAAAAATTTGTGATAATTATCTGTTAAGAAACAAAGCTTGTAAAAGACAAGAGCATATGCCAAAAAATAGGTGATCTCAGCTTTAGGCATTTTTGGCAATCAGCTGATAGTGTTTTTACTTATGAAACTGTACAATGCATTAAACAACAAGCAAAAGCAAAGAACAAGAAGCAGAGATGCAAAGAGAATCACGATTGTGTCGTGTAAAGGTGTTCTTACACGATATGTATTTGCATGTGTACATGCCACTTTTTACATATGGAAATGTCAACATATCGTGTAAAGGCAAGTTAGATTTGTTTCTGTACAAAACATATGCACGTACATACGAAAAAGAAATGTTTCTATTTTCATCTGACACATACTACATTTATACGCACGCATTATTTGCAAATAACAATTTGCAAAATGGTTAACTTTGCCGTATAAACGCTGAGTTAATTTTTTATTTACAAATAACTAAATCACGCAAATAAGTATTGATTAGTGGTACTATTTGCAAATAAGCGCAAGACGCTGCCATTCTTAGGTTAATTTTCCTTTTCGATGGTCATCTTATTGCCTTTTTATAATCAAGGCGTTGCCATTTTTAACTTTATTTTCCTTTTCGATGGTCATATTATTGCCTTTTTATAATCAGGCAATATTAAAAAAGAATTTTTCACCATCGAGTAAGCAGTTAGGTTGTTCACGGTAGACTGGTTATCGAGATATGTGGTTATTAAATTAAAAAAACAACCTCTGTCCACCTTGAACACACTTATATGTTATTTATTTAAACAATCAGCTGTTCGACACTTTTGTTCTTTTTTAAAAAAAAAAAAAACTGTCAAAGTTTGTACGTAAAAATGCCTAAGCAAAGCATAAAAAGCCAAATTATCGAATTTGTAGTAAATTCCGCTTTTCTAGAAATGGAATTTATTGAAGGTATGTACTTACATATGGGATCTGCAATTTATTAGTGGCAGATATTAAATTTTTTACATAAATAGATATAGTACGCCACGACCATTGCGAGGCTGCGATTGATGAAAAAATTTATGAACTAATGGAGGATGTAACCACAATTAGCTGTTTTCGCCGAGGAGGAGCTGCATGTGCCAAAATCAATAAGTTTGCGAGATAATATACTTTGCTGTTTTGACGACGGACGATTTTTACAAATGCTACGTGTCAACAAATGACGATGAGATGACGAACTTTGCATTTCACCATATTCCATGTGGCGTCAATATCCGCGCTTATGGTAATAAAGCCGGGCAGTGGGTTACTGAAAATTCATTTTTACAAATTTACAGATATTACAGATATTTCCGGGTCCGTCCATTTCTTGGACTCACTCTCCCTCTTTCTTTTTATACCCGAGCGCACTTGTGCACAAGGGTATATTAATTTTGTTCACATAACGGTTGTTTGTAACAGCCAAAACGAATCGAGATAGATATAGACAAATGTATACATAAATGCTCAGAATGAATAGAGAAATCGATTAAGCCATGTCTGTCTGTCCGTCTGTCCGTCCGTCCGTCCGTCCGTGTACACGATAACTCGAGCAAAAATTTAGATATCTCAACGAAATTAGGTATGTAGGTTTCTGTTAATCCAAGGTAGGTTGGTATTGAAAATGGGCGAAATCGGACTGTAACCACGCCCACTTCCCATATAACGGTAATTTCCAGAAATACGAAAACTGCGATATTTTAGTAACTACTGGAGATTATTCACTCAAAATTGATATTTGCAATAACTGTTGACAAAAAATAAGAATATTGTAAATTTTTGGAAAATAGGCGTAGCCACGCCCACTTATGGTTACATGTGTATATCTTGGTAACCGCTGCACCAATTTCTTCCAAACTTGGTACAGTTGTTGGCCTTGGTACACCATACCAAATGGCCGAAAATTTTTAAAATCGGACAATAACCACGCCCACATCCCATATAACGGTAATTTAGAGAAATACAAAATCTTCGATAAATCAGTAAATATAAAAGCTAATTTATTCAAAATTTATGCTTGGAACAATTCTTAACCAACAAATACGTTTATGATAAAATTTTGGAAAATGGGCGTGGCAACGCCCACTTATGATCACATATATGCATCTCGGTAACCGTTCCACCAATTTGTACCAAACTCGGTATGGTTATTGTGCTTGCCACATATAAGCAAAACATTGAAAATTATTGAAATCGGACGAAAATTGAGGCCGCTTTTCATATAACGGTAAATTTCAGAAATGCTTGAAACTGCAATATTTCGAAATTCAAGGACGCTAATTTACTCAAAATTGCTACACCCCGGCTTACCATCTAGCGGTAGCTTTCGGAAAGGTGAAAAAACATATATTTATTACTTGCGCCGGGTATTTAATGTTCGGCTCCGCCCGAACTTAGGCTCTCTTACTTGTTCTAATTATTTTATTAAACGCTGAAATTGTATGTACATAAGATACTTTAATATATTTTTATTTTGCTCAAAGTACTTTCTACTTACCCTCGCTCATTATTTGTTTTTCAAGTTTGCTTGTGTGGAGAAAGTTCGAAATTATTGCTATTTTGTTAAATAAAGCTCATAAAAAATTCGTGACGTTACAATTCCTTCGCATCAAATGTAAACAAAAAACAGCTGGATTTGCCAGTGCTACCAAAGCAAAGGGTTAAATTTGCGCTGCCACTGAAATACAATTCGAAGAATTTTCCAACACTGCAAATGTGCAGATATCCAAATAACCTGTAATCAAAGTGTGGGCCGGGTAAACTTGGTTATTTTTGGACAGTGAATTTTGTTGTCGGAAACTAGAAAAATATAACCAAACAACCAAATAACCCGATAACCTGGACGGCGTGAATACCCTAAGTGAGTTAGGTATTTGCAAATTATTTTAATTTGGAAATAGCTTACGTATAAACGTAGTAACAGACAGAATCATCTGAGTTTAGTTTATTTTGTTTTCAAACGTATTTTTAAATAGTTAAATAAAGACTGTGAATTTGACAGACATACGCAATTACATATGTATTGAAAAAGTCACATTTACAGATGCAAATACATATCGTGTAAGAACACCTTAAACAGGTTGATTCGCCGTTCGGTTGTCGTGGATACGCCGTTTAATACTACGTTTCCGCGTTTCGTAATTCCCTCTCCCATTCTCCATTCGCCATCCAATTACCCTTCGAATTACATAATTCGCCATACAAAATTTTGACAGCGAATTACCTCATTTATAGGTAATTCAGATCGAATTACCATGCGAGTGACGAGCGAATCGGTGCCTTCTCCAATATTTATCGGAAATATATACAAGTTTGCACCGGCCTGGTCCCATTTGCTGGCACTTTTTCTAGTTGTTGGAAAATTAATTAATAAAATGTTCTCTATATAAATTAAAATATTTGATGATAACTTAAATTTTTGCTCCATCTTCGATATTTTCAGTACACAAAAATAATAGTGGTATTCATCTAAACCGATAACTTTATCAAGCAGAAAATCATATAAGTATACGCACTCTGTTACATGAACGGCCCACACTCTCTTTTCGTTTACACTTGCGACTAGGGTTGCCAGACGTACTGCTTTTGGAAGTAAACGTACTCCTTTTTATTGCAATGTACTCCCTTGCACTCCCAAAAAAAATATCTGGAAATTTCTCCTTTATTAGCTTTGTACTTCTTTTGTACTCCTTTTTCCAGCTAGTAATATTTTATCATATACAGGGTGTAAAATAATATCTCTTGCACAGTTTTTTTTTTTTGAAAAATAAAAGGGGCCTTTATAGATTTTGCGAAAAAGTAGTTTATTGTTAATTATCCACAGATATTACTTCAATTTTATTTATTTGTTTTTAAATATTAACCTTCATTTTGGTTTACCGGCGGTAGACGCTTTGGGAGAAAAGCGCAAGTCTTCGTCGGTTACTTTATTACATATCTTCTGTAACCATAGGCTAATTTCCCCCATTTGGGTCCTTTATACTCCGTCTTTTGTCCAACATAAGGCCTCATACTCAGCAATCGAAAAGACTCGAAACTGGTGACTAGGAGGGCATTCATTCGACCAACCCTATACAGTTTTTTTTCTTTTTTTATACAAAATCTAAGAAAAAATACACCTGAAAAAGAGGTTCGTGCCGCACGTACTTATCTCCCAAAGCTGGCAAATGCAAATCAGGATTAAAATTTTAAAACCAATTAATAAAATTAAAGTAAAATATTTACAAAGTTAACAAAAAAAAACACAAGATCTATAAAGAACCCTTTTATTTTTCAAAAACCCTGTGCGACAGTTATTATTTTGCGCGCTGCGCTTTGCCATTCATAATGTGGCAAACACTCTTAGGGCCGGTTACTCAATGTCTGGTTATCACTACCTGCCGGTTAAACATCATTATCGACATCTTCGACATCATGCATATAACATGTGATCGATAAAGCAGTCCTTGTATTTAACCGGAGCTTCTACCTCTGATTTATGCTAATCAGACATTGAACAACTGGCCCTTAGTAAGCAAAGTTAAGTCTGATAGTGAAAAGGTGTAAGCATAGCCTTAGGGGCAGGGCGCTCAGGTATAAAAATCAGAAAAACATTAAATTAATTATAAGGCTTAAATTAAAAAAAATGGTCATACATTCAGGAAGAGTCTGGAATTCTTTTGTAGTTTTTAGTTTTTTAGTTGGGGAAACTTTCCTATAAGGGCGGTCATTGAGAACCGAATTCTTCGCAAAAATACTGTGGACGCAAATGAAAATTTTGACTTTTGGCAATTTTTCTAAGGGGTCGGGGCCCTAGGTGGTCGGGAGTAACATTTTTGTCAATGGCGGTTCATGCCCTCTCCAAAAAGGTCGGAAAAGGTGCCACGTCAACTCCCCCTTCGATCACCATCTCTTTAACAATCGTCCCTATTGGAAAGCCAACCCATATAGTTATTTATTTTTCACATTTATTGTTGCTTTGAAAAAGATTTCTAAGATATCTTTGTTTGTTTGTACCTAATTAATGGTAATTTGTAACAATAAATTGCACAAAAAATTAAAAAAAAAATTTTACTCCTTTTTTATGTCATTTTTTCTATCGAGAATATAAATGTACTCCTTTCTCCGTTTCAAAATCTGGCAACCCTACTTGCGACAATAGTCGTGTTTTCTTTGGTTATAGAGCTCAGTATCACTAACTTTATATTACTAGCACGAGGATAAAGAAATTATAGGAACTAACTCATTAAATGAGAAAAAATTATATTTACGAGATAATATCTATTTAAATAAATGCACATATAACATAAAGGCGATTTATTTGAAGCAATTTTAAAGCAACAATGACAGAATATCTGTTTGTGTATGAATTCATTTAGTAGTATATTTATGCCGATTCTGGACCAGTGCAGGCAGCGCTGCTAGCAGCTGCTTGCTGCTTGCACCGGTGCAGAACCGCTATACGGTTTGCTGGTGCTCTGCCGCAAGCTTTGCTGCTCCGCCGCAAGATGTGTAATCCAAGTTCGGAACCCAGATAAAAGCCGCAAGATGTCGCTGGTAACAAATCTGAGTCCGGAACCGGAACCGATCACAGGGTGTTCCGCTGATGGAAATCCGATACCATTCAGAATCGGAATCGATCACAGGGTGTACCGCTGATAGAAATCTAAGAAATCCGATACCAGGTGGTTTATATGTCGAAAATTAGTAAAGTGTGTTGGTATGCAGTCAGAAATATATACAAACGTACATACGTACATATGTATATACATATATAGATGCTCCACCCCTAGAAAAGTGTGTTAGTAATGTGTACATAGTTGATTGCTAAGTATTTAATATGTATGTGTATATGAATGGAAAGGCCTGTTGATGTTGATGATGAGCACAAATAAAATTTAATTTGAAATAAAAGAAAGTTTTATAATTACTTATTTAATTATTAGATATTTAATGAAGACATAAATTTTCTTAATATTATTACATTTTTTTCAGCACATATCATAGAATTTTTATGATATTTACAAGTATTTATATTTGAATTTTTAATATATAAATTCTTTAAGTTTGGACAATTTAAATCATCTAAATTATATAAAATAATATCGTATCGGAATAAACGTTGAATCCATCTGATTTTCTCAAATCCTTTAGCATAGAATATATAATTTTTTCTTTTCATTAATGAATGAATATATTCAATAACAGTCATTAAAGTCGAATCACCCTCTTCCCATTTTATTCCATGATGATTATGATATAACCAGTTGTTAGTTGTTTTATCCCGTATCGTTAACTTGGATTCTTCAAAAGGAGGTTGAATAAGAAACGTTGTGACATGTGAATCATATGTTGATATGCTGACTTCTTTAGCAATAAATTTCTTATTAAAATAGACTCCCTGAACGTCTATAACCAACGTATATTCCTCTGACATTATATAGCTTGAGATTTTTTTAAATTAGTTTAAAAATTAGTCTTATGAATTTCTATATAAGTTTATATTATTTTTTTAGAGTCTAATCAAATCCTATTTAAATGATTGTGAACATAAGTATGTATTAGAACCACCAATTTTATTAACTAATCGATCACACTCCGCTGAGTAATGAAAACCAAATATCAAATAAATCTTTTTATATATTACATTTGTATTATTTATATATGTCATATGAATACGGTAAATCCCTATTATAGTATTAAAAGTTAAGAAATTTCCATATCCATATCATGTTTATAACTTTTAATATCAATTAATGTGACATCTGAGCGTAGTGTGGTATCATCTCCAGTAACAATTTCAATTTCACCGTTACTTAGAATTTTCTCGAATGCAACCTGGCGATACTCAAAACAAGAAATATTCAGTTTACGTTGAAGGAAATCACTATCATATGTACAGCGAATTCGTAGCATAATATTATCTTCATATTGAAGCTGAAAATGTCTATAAATGGGTTGTGAGCTCTCAATTATTCCCGAAATATTTTTCTCTTTTTGTATTAGATCTTGCCTAAATGCTTCTATGGCTTCCTGTGTTGTGAAATACTTTTTCGGATTAGATGTAGGCGCTTCTGATGTCGTTTCAGGAATAGATGTTTTATTTACGTCTTCTTTTAGTCCATTTTGATCACTTTGAGGCCATTTCATTAGTTTAAAGTTCAGTTTTATTTTTATAGTATCATTATTAGGTAGTTTTAGAGAAAACTCTGTATTTTCAAATTCATTTTGACTCAAATCAATAGGTATTGTAGATGAGAATACTTGGATAAAACAAATAAATGTTAATAATATAACAAAATTATATTTCATTTTAAGTTTCTATTATGAAAATCAAGATATGTTCCTTAGGTCGCGGTTGAGATATAAATGAGATAGATAATTAGAATATATTAATATTATATATATATATATATATATATATATATAAGTATATATATATATATATATATATATACTTTATATATTACACCTATATCTCTTTACTTCTATCATTTAAATTATTTTTTTTATCGTTAGTGTTATCATCGATAGTATTATCTTTAACTAAATTTTGAACATCCTTTTTAATGAGTTTCCGCTTATTTGATGAAATGATATCTTCTTCAGCATACCGCCTAGCTAACACATCAATTTTACTAAAAATGCATGTCGGTGTAAAACTATTTAAGTTTACATCTTTTTGATCACCTTCATAAACTATACCAACTATTACAATCATACCACCAACAGTTTCTATTTTAACATGTTGGTTATGAGAAAAGTGAAATGATGGAAGATTTAACGGTATTTGTTGAGATCTAGCCAAACATAAAATTTGCGATCTAAACCCTCCTTCAGCAGTAAAAAATACCTCTAAGGTTTTATCTGTTGCTATACCGTTAATAATATTAAAACTTTTCCATTTGACTTCATCATTGCTTGCCTAATATATTAATAATAAACTGATGATAAGGAACATATATATATATTTTAGTAATCTATTTATATTTCACAATATGATTCAATCAAAAAAATTTGAAAAAATAACCTTGAATTCAATGTTGTTAACAAAAAAAATATATTAATTTTTTTATTACCCTGCTTATATTTCATTATATGTGTCAATTAAAATGTGTCAAATAACCTTGATCTTGATTTCATCATCATTGTTTGTCTAATAAGTATATTAATGCTAAGCAGATGATAAGGGATCCGCATAAATAACCTTGATCTTGATTTCATCATCACCATTGTTTGTCTAATAAGTATATTAATACCAAGTAGGTGATAACGAATTCCCGCATAAATATATAAAAATATGTGTATTTAAATGTTTTATTCATCTCTTTATATGTATATTGTTGACTTAGTGAGAAAAGTTGTTAAGTCCACTTTTTATGAAAACTCATATTTTTGATATAGGAAGCAAAGATTGATTAAAATACATCGTTTCGATAAGAATTAAGGTACTTTTTTCTCCACTTCGGTTCATTAAAAAATTTAATATATAAATGGAATACATTGAATATTTAATATCAAACGAAATTGTGAATTTGTTATATTAAAGCTGAAAGCGAGAATAAAAAAAAATGAAAACGGAATTAAAAAAGTTATTCCAATTTTCTAATATTAAATATCTACCTTTAAGGGATATGAAGGAAAATACTATGTATGAAATAAATAATGTAGAACGAGTGGAAACAAAGTATGGAGAAAGTATAAGATGTCTAGTGAATCAGGAATATTATATTTACTTACCAAGGAGATTTCAAATTATAACAAAGAATCAGATGGACTACTTAAATAGATGTCCTCATATTATAACGAAAGCTAAGGATATATATGGAGCGCCTATCCTAAACCTTAAAAAGAAGAGCAAGGAAAATAATAGTTTTTATAATATTTATGAAAGTTCCGATGATGATGATGATGAACATGATAAAGAAAATAAAATTTAATTTAAAGTAAATCACTTTTTTCTCTATATTTATTGAAGAAAAAAACAAAATGTTAAATATATAGTTATACTTATCTTGATATATATATATATATATTATAATTTCAAAGTGTTCAAACAAATAAAAGAAAAACGTTTATATTATATTATAAAATATAGTCTTATTCTTTATTGTTTAAAGTAATTGCATATTCCACACCACCTTGAGGTTTGCAATAAAGGCACGCTATCGATTTTTTTATTTGATTGGTGTTCGATTCCCCTGTAGGCCTATTTTCACCAAAGAACATATAATAAAGTTTTAAATATACTTATGTTGAGGAGAGATTTTAGAGATTTCGAAAGAGATATACTTGTATACTAGATATTTATTAAAAATTCAATTAATAAAATGTACCTCTATAAATTAGAATTATCAAAATGTGAAAAGTTTCCTTTCACAACATAAACAGTTTTTAAAATATATTCATATTATACTCATTAAACTAATTTAAGTTATTGATTTTATAATGTCCCCATCCTAAAGTATTAATATTATCATCTAATACAAAACGCTTATCATCTATATTGCTTAAAACAACTTTATTAAATTCTATTGTATAAATCTCATGTATTTTAGATCTAAAAGTATACATCTTATCATAAAAAATTTTGTTTTGAAGTAAAAATTCTTTATAATTCATAATATTAAGATTTATTAATGCTGACTTTTTTACACCTTTAGCTTTCTTCACATCATTGTCTCCCTCAACACTAATAGAATACATTTTAGGCTTGAGTACAATAAATTCTTTCATAATTTTACCATTGTTTTCATCTTTCATCATACCCAAACATTTTTTATTTTTTAAAGGAAAATTAAAGACGTTATTTTCTAAACATTCAGATGTATCAAATTTTAAATCAATATCATCATGAATATCCTTATAAAAGTCATTCGTTTGAATAGTATATATAAAAGAATCAGTATCCATATAGTTCAAACAGAGCTTTGTTTGAAACTTAGGTTTCATATAACTATAATGAAAGTTATACATTTTCCACTTTGATAATTCCAATACAACAAAACCAATATAAATAGGCTTATCATAGAAGGAACATGATCTTTTCAATTGTATAGCAAGCATGTTTTCTGTAAATGATGTATAACTATGAAAGTTAGGTTTAGCGATGAGGGCTCGAGCGCCTAACCTTTTTCCAATACTTTCCCATTCACATACTATTTTTATATCTTTCCTTTTATCTACATTTTCCATAGTTTTTCCATATACAGCATTGTTCAGAAGTTTAAAAAACTTCTTTTCAAAATCATTCTTAGCGTTTGTTCTATGAAAAGTATTTAGGTCTATATGCTTTTTTAGCCAATTAGACTGTTTGAACCTTAAAACGCGATGAACCTTCTTCAATTTTAGACCATGTTTAAGACACTGCTGCAAATTTCTATAATGAATTACATACCTAGTTTTATTATTTAAATCAGCTATTAGTTTAGGTTGAATCATGCTACCAATTTTTTTATTTTCACAACAAAATGGTAAGTCATTATGTATATCGTGAATTGAATGAGGATATTCCAAATCAACCTCTAAAATGACACCATATGAAGAGTTTTCTTCCATTGTGAAAACATCAAAATCATTAACATTATCCAACCACTCAAATTCAGCATAGGGAAGATATTCGGACATAGCCCAACCATATAAATTATTTGCATCTAAATACATAAGATATTTTGATGGTTTATGATCATCATAATTGCTCATGTATTTATTATTTGCCTTAGAATATCGGTTAGAACATTGAACTATACCACCCCTTATACCCTTCTTTATGAAGCTATACATATCAATATTTGTAATTAATTGCAACTCAATTTGTGTTGTCTTTAGCATTGCATCCCACGATAATCCGGGGGCAGTAAAATATTGGCAAGGGTCTAGACTATAAATTTCTAAACAAATTTTTCTGAAATTTTGAAAAATATCTGTTAATAATATTACGTCTGTTTTTAAATAAATTTCTAAGTAATCACGTAATGTCAAACAATTAAAAGTTGACCACACTTTTTGAGCATGCTCATAGTCGCTAACCTACATTCTTCATTAATTAATTTATTGAAAAAATTTTCACGAGGTGGTAAACATGATTCTTGAAGGCGTTCAATGCTATTAAAATAATCGTAAGGAAATATCCCTTTTACTTTTAAAAGATTGAATTCATCTTCATCAACGAAGGTTGTTCGCAACACTCTAAAATCATTATTAGTTAAATTTTTAGCTAAACTAGATAAACTAGAAGACATAAATCGAAAAGAATCTAAAAACCTAAGTTCAATGCTTGAATTAATATTAAAATTAATATGTTTTGATATGGATACATACAATTCCTTATTTAGTGGAATAATATTAATACTTCCTGGAATATTTGAAAGTTCTTTTACGAATAAATGACAATCATATGAGGAAAGATTATGGAAAAATATTGGAATAAAGTTTG
This sequence comes from Rhagoletis pomonella, assembly GCF_013731165.1. NCBI lineage: Eukaryota > Metazoa > Arthropoda > Insecta > Diptera > Tephritidae > Rhagoletis > Rhagoletis pomonella. The sequence goes on along the minus strand of NW_023459863.1, from coordinate 29,625 downwards.
CGATTTTAAAATTTAAATTACAATCATTATGAGCTGGACCTCGATATTTTCCAGTTAGATGACAATGATCTATTACTCTATCGATCCCTAAGGGTTTTTCACAAATTGAACAAGTACTACTATTATTTTGTATTTCTAATTCAATTGAAGTGAGGAAATTTATGGGTTCTATCTTTTTTAAATAATTAAAATAAATTTCTCTAGCATCATCAATTAAACTTTTAATAAATATCGAAGCTGAATCCTCACCAGTATATATTTTAAGTTTATCTAAAGAATCATTAAATGCACATTTAATATAATAACTAAATGCACATGGCGTATGCTTCTGAATTGCTTTGCTGTTATTCGAAATCTCTAAATCTTCCTCTAGTAAGACACATTCAAAGTCAGCATAAACTGTAAAAGGAACCTCTAACTTATTTTTAAAGTTTTTAAACATTAATTTACTTTTTTCAGCTTCTACCATCTTTGTAACAATTTGTCCACATTCAGACTTATGTTGACTGAGTCTTTCTTTAGTGGTAAACATTTGTAGACATGTGTTGCATAGGAACGTTTCATGTCCATTTAATGTTAACTGCTTTGATACCAATCTAATATTTCAAAACTATAAGTTGAATTTTTTTTATTTATAAAGCACGAATATATATTTTTATAAGTATAATTGTTTATAACTAAATAATTACCTTGAAATATTTTTAATCCATACATAATGGAATAAATCGTCTTTTTGTAGTAATAGCAGATTTATATGAGTGTCTTTTTCTTCTTTTGTGCGGTAATATGAACCTTCAACACTTTTAGCAACTTCATTCAATCCGAAGACATTAATGCTAATGGTAGGATTTTTATCTTCAAATATCTTTATATCCTTCAACGCAAGTGGAAATGTTAACATTTCAAAGTTTATTAAAAGTCCATTTCTCAAATAAATAATTTCAGACTCTATGCCATCAATGTGATAGCTAGAACATTCCTGCGGATGCCTTGGGGAATATAGAGATGAAACGATTGCCCATTTGAAACAATATATATCATTGTTTTTTACATTGATACAAGCTTTTTTATCGAAGATGTATTTCGGTAATTTTATAAAACTTGAACCCTTTATGGGTTTATTTTGGTTAATATTTAGTTCAAGACGTAATATTTTTATAAGCGACCAACCACTATCACGCTCTTGAAATTCCGACATCTTCTTCTCAATTTTCATAAAATGAACTAAAAATATCTCCTCCAAGTCAGTATTTTGATCTAATATCATCATTTTTGATTGATGAGATTTTATATCTATTATATCCACCTCTTCACTCATTTTATAATATTCGTAAAATATTTCAAAATTAAACTTCAATGCGTGATGTTTTTCTAACATCTCATTTAATATTTGAAATACGAATGATTTAGCTTTATATATAAACTCATTAGGAATCAATAATCTTTCATCTGTATTTATATAGGAATATGATTCAATGCGTTCATTAAAAAGTGATCGAATTTGTCTTAGATTTTGAACGAAGATAATTTCCAAATATAAAATATTTGAAATCGTCCAACCAATATAGCTTTTTTTAAATTCAGATATATTCCTATCAATATCTATACATTGCTCTAAATACATTTCGTTTAAGTCCGTGTTTTTGTTTATTTCAATTAAATGTGCTGGGTGGGATTTCATGATAATATCTGCGTTCTCTTCATCCATTTTAACATACTCGCAAAGAAGGTTGAAGTTGAATTTCAGTACATTATGTTTTTCTAACATATTATTTAAAATTTCAACGACGTTTGGTTTAGCGATATCAAAAAAAAGATTTGGATTTAGAATCATATTATTTGTGTTTCTATATTTATACGGTCCTAACTTTTCAGCGAAACCCGATTTTATTTGTTTTAAGTTTTCATTTATTATCTCTCCACTTTTTGATTTATGAGCATTCGTCCTCAAGTGATAAGTCCAATTTTTCCAATCAATTTCTTCCTTACAACTTCAACAGAAGACTGCATCATATTTATCTGGATTTAAGTTTTCAGATCCGCTGGGAGCGTCATCGTTTATTGATTTCGGTATACGCATTGAAGTTTTTTGATGTTTTCCTTGAATATGACGTTTAAGACTAGAATTTCTAGTGAATGACGCTTCACACATATCGCAGTTAAATGATTTCATTATGCTTGCTTTTTATATATATTATTATGTGTATATATATATATATAAATTTATTTATTTTTTAATGTTGTTGATCTTTAGGTTTTTTTATTATATTTTTTTATTTAGACTAAAAATGTTTAGAAAAATAGAATATATATACGTATACTTTAAAATAGAAACAAATTTTTTCTATTATACGTAGACAAATTCACGAAATCATTTCAGAGAAATTCAAATGCACTAAAATCAATCTAAATATAATACGAACTATTTCTTGGAATCAACGTCTGTAGCAAATTCAAAAAATGCTTTAAAAAATTAAATAAATAAATAAATAAAAAAAAAACCTACAACCCTAATGTTTAGTTTTTCGCTAGTGTGCTAAAGCTTTGGCTTCCTCAAAAAACGATGCCGTAATATTACGATCGTATCATACCGAACGCTAATAGCGGTACCGCTTTTATGTAAAGCTAAATGGACGTAACGTAGCTTTGCGCTTTTATGTTATATTTCAATTATATATACACTTTCCACTTTATTATTCAAAATTCATATAAATGTATATTTAATGCTTTTATTTTGATCAAAAGAATTGTAAACAAATTTTCTAATACACCGATACAAATATGGCGTTACCAAAAAACGTTGATAAATACAGTATATTTTGCTTTGCTGCCTTTATGCTTAAGTGCACATTTCAGATACCTACCCTAAAATGCACATTAACGGCATTATTTTTAACATTATAAGGAAACTCCTCCGATAGATGCATTCAACGTAAGTGCACATTGGCGATACCTGCCTTAAAAATTGTGCAACTGTTATCAATTATCAAAGAGAGTATTACGTTTAGCTGCACTGGCCGTACAATTACCTAATTTTACAAACTTTTATTTATTTTGCTCATCTCGCAGAACAACGAAAACGGCTACATTTTATGTAGTTATATAAATAATTGGATACCATTCGAAAAAAATTTCGCTTGCAGTAATTTCTACGTGGTAAGTGCTTCTCCATTATTTGGTTTCATAGGGATTCGGATACCTTCCTCATTGAAGTAGTAAAGAAAATTCGCCTAAGTGCTTTTTTCGGTTAAGTGCACAAGTTTTTCGTGCAAAGAAGATTGGGCAGCTAAGCAAAGTATACTGCAGTTCTATACCGTCACAAATATTACGGTGCCATCAAATTACATTACGGTGTATTGCCGTCATCTTAGTTGACATCTTACAATATAAAATGAAGAATTCGTGAATTCTGCCGCATAAACATAATATATATATATATATATATATATATATATATATATATATATATATACATATAAAAGCTTACCTTCGTTCTAACAGATTTCTTTTTAACTTTTTATATAAATTCACTATATATTTAGCTTTAAAATTAATCTTTTTCACAGCAAATTTCTTTGACAAATGAGAACTCATCTCAATCAAGAGCTATGCTTATATACATTTTCATTTCTCTAATAAGCATAAGAATTGAAAAATAATCAAACAAAAAATTCTGAGGTATACATATTTCATTTCTCTGATAAGCTTCAAGTTGACATTGGATTTTTTATAAAAATTCATAGCCTTTTAGCTTTATACACATATCGATTCATAATCACTATGAAGGTCATAATATTAAAAAATCTTACTTATTAATAAACGAAAATTAAGTAAAATGAAACTTATTTAAATAACTTTTTTTATTTCACCAGTTAGAGGTAAATATTGTATTAAACGATCATGAATTACTAGACAGTATGCTGATGTATTAGCTGGAATAGGTTTATTAACTTCGGTATCAAATTCAATTCGAATATCAATAGGTCCTAATTTTACAGTTTCGTTCTGATAAGTGACATCGATTACAGTAAGCGGAGCAAAGGATTTATATTTATCTATGTCTAATAGTGGTTGAGGATCCCGCATATAATAGCTTTGTTGAAATTTTAAAAACATATCACATAAAATAGCATATTGACCCATTTCAAACCGGATATTCAAATCATCATAAGGATATGAATCAGAATTTAGATAAACTTTTAGGTTAGATATATCACAATGATCAAACGTATTTCCATCCTTATAATTTTTAGCTTTTTGTAGACCAATTATGATATATCGCGGTCTTTCACTTTGAGATGACAGTTTTACATTCCATAAAACTTTTGTGCTGGTTGGGAGTAAAGGATTTACATGACAATCCCAACTACGAAATGTAACAGGAATGGGATTTTTATTAGTGATTATCTTATACATTTCCAGTTTTGCGAAATCTGATAACTGAATATGGGGAATTTTCCATACTACATCTAATATTGTAAGCTTTAATTGATCATTTGCTGAAATTGAATGATAAGCTCTTTCATCAGATCTGGAACGTTGAAAGATTAACTCATGTTTAACATTTAATATTATTTTATTATAGTCTTCAGCGAATCCCAATACCATTTTTAATGGAATACAACAACTAAAGTGAGTCTTCGTTAGAAGTAGATTTTCTTCTAAACACCAACCAGCGTTTTTCAATGCATTGCTTTCTAACTCATTCAATGATATAAAATTTTTTATAGTAGTTGCAACTCCGAGATTTCGAGTGCGATCTACTTCAAACCTATTAATTTCATAACGTATTTCATCAAATAAGTATGCTGCAAAATTATTCTTCAGTTTTACTTCTGTAGAAGTGTTATCAGTTTTCGTTATGAAGCCATGAATATAGATTACGCTTTCACTCGGTAATACAAATAAATCTTGATTTTGAATAGGTATGCGAATCTCATCATTGTTGTTAAAAGTTTTTAAATATGGTGTATAGCTATGATATTCTCTTTTTATAATACTTTCATCAGTTAAAGGTTTCTGATATACATTAAGTATTTCATTCATGATTGTAATTTTAATCCTAGAGATATTAAGTACTCCTTATTAAGTTTAGATAGTGATCCCCTACGACGTTTTTGATAATTCTTTGTTGCTTCCTTATCAAAGCGTGAAGATATACTAAATAAAGGTTCTCTTCGTATAATGTTTTTATTATAAATAATCATTATTCTGGTTTCAAATGTAATCTAACAGTAATTTTTTCTCCTCGGAAATTTATAAGTTTTCCGTCTTGATCTAATACCTTTATTGTTATGTTGTTTATATCTCTACAGTTCACAGGCAAATAAATTACATTTTGAGGTTTCTCATTTATTTTATAGCCAGGTGAAACATCTAGAGAAAACTCATGAATAGTATGATCAGAGTTATTATTAATATATGAGTTAACTATTATATTTATTTATTTATTTATTTATTAAGCCAATCAGAATAGAAAATCTTACAGGCTAAGTAGAAATATGTGATAACAGTAGGCAAATTACTAGTATACATAAATGGCTCACTTATAAAGAGGGTTTATTGTATTTAAAAAGCACTCTTTTGAACAAGAAAAATCTATTTCCAAATAATTAGTAATTCTATTAAACTCAATCAAGGATCTAGTAATAGGAGCATTGATTGCATAAAGAGCTTTGAACAGACGAACGTTGAAGAACTCAGAGTTCCTAAGGGCTCTGGCAGGAATATTTATGAAAATCCTCTCCAGGAGCATGGGGCAGTCAGTAGCACCACGAAAAACGTCAAAAATAAACGACAGCGACAAAATTATTCTCCTGTTCTGCAGTGACTTTAAGTTGATCAATAGGCATCTAGACTCATAAGTCGGAATGGGTTCAGAAAAGCGTAAGCTGCGCAAAGCAAAATATAAAAATACTTTCTGAATCCGTTCGATTCTTGCAATATGGCACTGATAATAAGGCGACCAAATAAAACAAGCGTACTCAAGTTTAGAGCGCACAAACGCGGTATATAAAAGCTTTAGCGTATAAGGGTCAGTGAACTCTGAGCTATGACGTCTAACAAAAGCAAGCATGGCATACGATTTCGAAATGCAAAGGTTAGTATGTTTTGCGAAAGTAAATTTGGAGTCAAAAGTTACCCCCAGATCTTTTATTTCACTAACCCTTGTAAGGGGCGAGTTAGATAAATGGTATGAGGTTTCAATGACGTTAACGCGTTTTGAAAAAGTAATCTGAAAACATTTTTTAAATTAAGAGTTAACCGATTGCTATTACACCATGTACTTAAATTATCCAAATCTAATTGCATCAGTTCAGAGTCATGGTGACTGTAAATGGGTGAATAAATTTTTAAATCATCCGCATATAGTAAAAATTTTATTGTAGAAAAACAGGAGCGAATGTCATTAATAAACAATAAGAAGAAAAGTGGACCTAAGATGCTTCCCTGTGGAACACCAGAGCAGGCAACGAAAGGAGAAGACCTGACATTGTCCACAATGACCATACAACTGCGATTTCGTAGGTACGATTCAATCCAGTTTAGAAACACTGAGTGGAAACCCATACAGGCAAGCTTATTGACCAGGACTACATGGGAAACCCGATCAAATGCTTTAGAAAAGTCCGTATATACTGTGTCAACCTGACATCCAGACTGAAAAGCTGCGATGCAGTCATCAGAAAAAATAGCTAGGTTAGTCACAGTTGAGCGTCCCGGAAGAAAGCCATGTTGCTCTGGGCATATCATATTCTTAACGAAAAATATTAATTTTTCCTGGATGATGCATTCAAAAAGCTTTGACGTGGCGGAAAGTTTTGAAATGGGTCTGTAATTGCTAATGTCATTTTTATTGCCACTCTTGTAAATAGGTGTAACAAAAGCCACTTTCCACGGATCAATGAAAGTGCCCGAGGACAGGGAACTATTAAATATTAATAAGAGAGGATAAACAAGAGCTTCACACTGCTTAAACAAAATTGCAGACAGACCATCAACATCGGTATTTGATGACTGTTTAAGTCGAGAGATGCCACTAACGATATCTTCGGACGAAAGTTCAAGATTTCCAAAATCAATTGATGGTTGTATGTTGAAACGAATGTCTTCACCGTTATCAGAGTCAGACGCGAAGTTGGCCATGAAAAACTCAGCGAACAGATTTGCCGCATCAGTAGGAGAATCAACAGCTTTGTCGCCAAGGAAGAGAGAGGACGGAATATTCGACACAGACTTTTTTTGACTTAACAAAATTCCAAAACGATTTTGGATTTGTTTTTAAGTTTTCTTCAAAACTTAAAATGTAATTTCTGTGCAAAAATTTATCTAGACAAGCGAACTTCTTTTCAAACTCTTTATACTTTTCGAAGAACACCATATTTTTACTATTTTTAAACTTGCGGAAAAACTTATTCCTCAGATTTCGAATTTTCATCAGGGCTGCATTATGCCAGGGAACTTTGTACTTCTTTTTTGAAACCAAAGGAATAGACTGTTTACAAATATCCACAACAGTTGTTCTAAATTTCTCGAAAGAACTGTTAGTGTCTAAGTTGTAAAACAAGCTATCCCAGTTAATTTCTAGAAATAGATTGTTCAAGTCAAAAAAGTTGCAACGCTTAAAATTAAAAGAAAGATATGATGTATCGTTTCTAACTTTGGCAAATTTATAAAATTCAAAAGTTATGACTAACGGAACATGATGCATGTCAGACTTCGTCACAGGTGAATCGCATTTTAGCAATGTGTAGTTTAAATTATTACTTAAAAATACTAAATCTAAGGTGCGACCAAGTAGATTTGGGTAACAATTAATTTGCCCTAAATCAATGCTTCAAAAGCTATCTATTAAATATATTTCATTCAGGCTAGTAACATCACTCGCTATTAATGAAGAACTGGAAGTATTCCGAGACCAATTTATGTTAGGAAGGTTGAAATCGCCTAGCACGCAAAGATGGTCGCCTCCATATTTGTTCAGAGCCAATGCAACGATGTTGTCGACATGCACTGTATATAGGTCATGGCTACTGTTGGGCGGAATATACGAAGCACAAAGAAAAATTGAGTCTGAGGCGCCTCGGATAAGAACACAAAGTTGATCAAGCAGCGCATCATTATTATTAAGTGCAACCTCAGAAGCGTGATGTTTGCAGTGCACTGCGATGAGAACTCCACCTCCTCTAGCACATCCAGTGAGGTTGGCATTTCTATCCTTGCGGAAGACATTATAAAGCTTGGGGTCGAAGAACTCCTCGCTATTAAAGTTCTCATTTAACCACGTCTCAATGATAACGAAGACATCATAATCCTGATGTGAACTGAATAGCCGCAAGAGCTGGGATTTTGTTCTAACACCAGCCATGTTTTGCATGTAAATTTTTAGGCCACTGATTGTTCCACCGGGCCCAACCGATTGCCGTTGATGGCCGCACAGCTATATTTGTAGGCCATAGCTCTGGCACCAATAGCTTTTGAAGTGAGCTGGCTTCAACACCCAGCTTAAAGTTAATATAACGCAGAGATTTGGGATTCACGCCAGCCTTTACCAATGGAATACAGACGATAGAGTTTTCGTCTATCCCGGTATGTTGAGAAATGTGCGATGTTAATTTTTCGGATGTAACCGAAGCAGAGAAAGGCGAGATATGCAACCACTTCCTTTTCGTAACAGCACTTAAATCACCATGAATTGCCGACCCAAAAACTAAAGGTTGCGCTAGTAAAGGCAAATTATGTTGTTTACCATTATTTGGGGTGGGTCTAATGTTGGTATTTGCAATTGCAGCATTATTGTTGCTTTCAGCACTATCCGGATTTGAGCTAGTACCTGCTTTAGCATTATCATTGTTGGGAGCGCGTTCTCGGTTGATTTGGCTTTTATTATTATTTCTTCGTTTGTTCCTTTTTTTATTTTGCACTCTTTTCCATTCGTTTTGGCTACCAACAACTGCAGGAGGGTTGTCAACAATAACCGAAGTAGGCGAAGAAAATTGAGAGGCAGGGGCGTTAGGAATTGGCGTCGCAGTTGAAATGTTAGCAGCAGCATTATTGCCGGTAGATAAGTAGCTGTGCCAGCTGATATAATAACAGCATTAGCATCGACGTTGACAGAGCCAGTATCAGTTGAAGTGCTAGCAGCAGCAGCATAATTAGAAGAGGGTAGAAGAGTAGCGGATGCAGTCTCAATCTGATTGTAAAGTCTCCCGGCCTCTTTAGCGGCGCCGTCGGCAGAGCCATTAGCGCCCGTTGACATGCAAGAAGAGGCTGGGTGCATAGATGAAGAGAAGTTGTATTTGTTTACACTGCACAGTTTCTCAAATTGTGTGAGCAAATGAGACAGAATGGAATTGTTGTCATTGAGCTTACACTGCACGTCACGAACCTCAGCTTGAAGGGAATCGGTTTTTTGTCGTAAGCACTCATTATCTTCATGCAAAACATTCAAAGCAGAGAGAAGATTAGAGTTAAGTAATTTCAACTCAGCAAAATAGTCATTAGCAGTGTGGGAATTAGGCATTTGCACTTGAGTGGCTTGTTGTTGTTGTAACGAAGAATTATTCGAAGTCATAGACTCGTCTTGTTGATCAGCAGCACACAAACCACAAATGTAGATATTGTCAGCATTATTTAGGTTATTTAAGTCGGCAGGCAGGCTACCAACAACACAACTCAAATGGAAAATTTCTCTGCACTGATTACATTGCACTGAAGTTTGGGCGCGCTCAACTCTATGGCCACAAAAACAGGGCATAATGTAGCAAATATTAGAAAATGATAAGCACAGGAAAAGAAAAACAGAGTCAATGTCTTTAACACAATTTTAATTTTAATTTTAATTGTTGTGCGACAAAAAATAAAAGCTCGAATTTAAGAAAAACTTAGAGCGCAGCAAAAACACGTCTGTTCACGACAAACTCTCGCTATTAAAAAAAAAAAAAAAATACGCACTGTGTTTACATTCAAAATATTTAAAGGTAAATCAGACTAAAATTTTGTCACCTTTTTATTATTATAATTCTGCTCTTGAAAAACTGATTTTATTTGAACGGTCTGCAACGCTCCATTTATTTGAACGTTCTCAACCTCATATTTAGAATTAACTTCTAGCTTCCTTCTGCTAAACCCAAGTAAGTGTCCTATACTTCTTGGATGAGAAAAATCAGTATCCATAGACGTCGTTATTTTAGTTGTAAGAGTGTTGTTGTTAGCTTCAATTAAAAGCAGGGAATGAAACCGAAACCCAAACCGAAACCGTAACCGTTTAAAACCGTTTCGTTTTTCAAAACCGAAACCGAAACCGTAACCGTTATCTTGACCTGAAAAGGAACGATACCGAAACCATTTCAATCACAGGTTTCAATCGGTTTCCAGAAATTTACAAAAATAATAAATAAAAATTTCTTTGAAATAAATGATTTATTTAACCAAAATCAGCAACATTTTGCTAAAATTCTTGTTAAGTAGTAAATAAGTATGGCAAGGTAACTTTTCGCAAAAATCTGCTGATGACTTTGTTGTTGTGAATCGATAATCGATTAATTATATATAAGTAGTTTCTTTCCCGTACGCAATGCGAGATCCCGCGTGTGCCCAAAATAGCCCAGAAATCATGCCTGTACTCAACAAAATGGGTAATAGAGAGCGAAAAATCGAGCGTATTCGATCGTAAGTGTATTCTTCTTTCTGCCCGAAACAGCCCGAAATTTTCTCCGAGTAAAAATGGATAAAGTGTCAAAGTGCATATCAGCTGTATTGTGTTTACATGTTGCCTGCATTTACTTGGTGCTTTTAAGGAAAAGTGAATGGCCTGTTGATGTATTTTCAATCTATGTACTTAAAATCAAATTTGTGAAACCAAAATTCAATTTCCAAGTGTTTGCATTTAATACCATGTTCTGACCGACAACCAAAACATTTTTCCTTCATTTTCTTTTCATTTACAACCTTTAACTTTCATTCTTATTTTGCTTTGGCCAGGCAATTAACAATAAATCCGAAATGGCGTATTAAAGATGATAAAATATGACTTCCACTTCGATAAATAATCGAAAAAAACTAGTGAAGACACCGATTGGAATGAGTGGAAAGTGAGTTTTCAAGTAGTTTTCAGCGAAAACTGGTTTTCGTTTAACAGATTTTATATGAACGAAAACACAAGTTTTAGGTCGAAAACCAGTTTTAGCAACGAAAACATGTTTCCGATGTCGGTCAGAACATGGTATAAGTGACAAAAACAAGAACAACGTGAATCAGCTGTTTCTCGACTTGTGGGCACGAAATGTGGGTTTTTGCGTTTCCGTACTTCTGAACTTTGTTCCATTTTTGAAAGAAAATGTTTCTCTTATTCTCTAATTACCAAATCCGGTCCGGATTGTTAGGGAAAGAACCTAGTGTTGATATTATCAGTGAACTGTAATTTTCGATTTTCTTTCCTCAACGTTTAAGACATTGTGATTTAAATAATACCAACAAAATTTCTGTGAAAAACCGAAACCGGAACGAAACCGAAACCGAAACCAAAACCGAAATAAATTTTGAAGAACGAAACCAAAACCGAAACCGAAACACTTGGCAAAACCGAAACCCAAACCGGAACGTTATTTTGAATCGGTTTCATTCCTTGATTAAAAGTATAGCTGTTTCATCAATATCTTTTAGAGTTGAAGTTAAGAAAAAGGCAATATCTTCAAGTTCATAGGAACCAATAGGTATTTCAATAGTATATAAACCAAAATGAAATAAGTTGTTATAGATATCTACATTAGGTATAGAATTATATGTTGTAAAATTTATAAGCCCACATACATAGCGGGAAGATAGTTCAATTGGCGGAAAATATTCTCCCACTAAAGTTGAACTATTCCCAGTTAAAGTAATTGTTATTGACATCATGAAAATCAAATTAGAAATAAAGTTAAGTTTATGATTGTTCTATTATTTATTTTATTTCAGTTTTATTAATCCAAGAATTATGGTCATTAGAAAACCCTAACCATTTAACAAAAACGCTATTTCCTTTTGTTTTTATAATCTTTTCAATTAAATATGTGTTTGGATAATGTGTTTTTAATAATTCATTTTCATAAAATCCTCCAATTATATGTTTTCTTTGATAATCTTCTAATAAATAGGTTATAGAATTAGTATTTTGTACAATACGAATTTTAAAAATTTCAGTGGTCCAGTTTGGTGTATATCCTTTATCAAACACATGTTTATATTTACTAATGCGTACATAATCTCCCACTTTCAGTTTACCAGGTTTGAAAACTTTGATATGATTATATGCTTGTTTAAGTATAAAACGTTCATTATTTTTAGTAATAGAAATAGGAGCCATTCCAATTGTTCTATGTCTTTTGAGATTATATTGGTTTATTAAATCTTTATATATATTAATCCATTGATAATTTCCTTTTAAACTAAATCTTTTCCACATCATTTCTTTTAAAGTTCTATTGAAACGTTCTACAATGAAGCTTTCATTATACTATATGTTGAATAATGATTAATATTATACTTTATCATCAAATTTTGAAATTTTTTATTATAAAACTCCTTACCGTTATCCGTTTGTAAGTTTTTTGGTATTCTTTTTTCTAAAAAAATTCCATGCTTCGCTTTAGTAATATCTTCACTTCCTTTCGATTTAATTGCAACTGCCCACGCATACTTTGAGAATGTATCTATTATAGTTAAAATAAACTTATATCCTTTATTAAATTTTGAGTAAGCATTCATCTCAACAAGATCCGATTGCCAAAGATCGTCTATTCCTTTTATTATTACTCGACGGCGTTTAAAGTGTCTGCGAGCTTGTTTATGAAGTTCTTCTACTAGTTGAAGACGCTGCATTTTTCTGTTTTAATTGATTAAGAACTGAATCAATGCGGTCTAGCTTAGTTTCAAAGGACTCTTTATTATTTTGTATTATTATGTATGTATTAAATTATTAACAGTTTCTATAGAGAACTCAATTTTATAGGAAAGCAGATACTTCGTTTGTCGTATTACTTCTTCTAAATTAATTTGTACTTTCCTTTGTTCTTCTATTGCTTTATTAAGTCTTACTTCTATATCAATATTTTTTTGTGTTGTTTAATTATTTCTTTAGAATTGTTCTGAATCATAACTTCTAGATATCCTTTATTGACTGCATCATTTTTAAGAAAAGGATTGCTAAAGTTTTTAATTCTTCTCAAGTTGAAATTTAAATGTTGATCACTATCCAATTGGAATCCAAAGTTCTCTTTAGGATGTCTTCTCTCACCTTGAATAAAGTAGTGACCAAACTTATCAACAGGCATTTTATTAATATTAATAAGTTAATATTATGTTACATATTTATATAATAATCTTTGCTTCTCTCAATTCTTCAATAATAGAAACAATTTCATTATTATGATTTGAGTGTCCGGCTGCTGTTGATGAAATTAAAAGACGTAATCTATCTACTAATTCGTTAGGTTCATCCCAGTATACATAATTTATCTTTTTCATATTGAGCTTCATTAATCCTTTTCCCTTATATTCTTTAATAAGTTTCTTAATAATATTTTTATATTTTTTCGACCGATTTCCTCGAATTTGTCCGTTAGCTTGATAATTTCTTCTATGCACATTTGTCTTAAACAATATTTCTTTATACATTTTCAAATCATTGTCATTATAATTTTTTGGCCAATTGAAGACTATTAATTCGTATAATCCTTGTGTATAAGGCCATTTTGAGTTACCTAGCGAAATATTGTCTTTATTAAAACTAATTGATTCATTTCCTAACCTCCACTTTTGATTTTGATCTTTCTGAGGTCCGTACGCTTTATCTAACATTTTAGAGCTTATGTTTGATAAATCTAAATCAATACTTTGATTTGATATCCTTCTAATAGTTTGATTATTATTTTCTTCATTGTTACTATCATCATCATCATCATCATCATTAGTACCATTACCATAGTTATCATCATTATCATTAAATGATTGAAATGAATTTGAACTTTGATTGGTTTTCTTACTAGGATAAGTTTCATAATCCTTCTTATTAGTTTTGAATGGAGTGCTTGTAGGAAAATCATAATCAACGGGTTCGAAACTCTTTTCACTGTCTTTGAAAACATTTTTTCTATAATTTTCTTGTTTTATTCTCTTCTCATTTATAATTTCCTTCAAACGTTTTTTCTAAGAGCTCATCATTTAATGTTTCACCAAGCTGAATACTCTTATACTTTTTTTTTTTTAATATTTCGAGTTTTTATAAGATTTTTAATAAGTTTTCTATCAACTTCCATAATATTATAATTAAAAAATACAATTAGTAATGATTAAAGTATCTAGTTTAACAGTTAGCTGTTTAGTAGAATAGCCTTATATAACAGTTAGCTGTTTAATAGAACTGCCTTATATAACAGTTAGCTGTTTAATAGAACAGCCTTGTTTAGCAGTTAGCTGTTTAATAGAACAGTATAGTTTATTATTTTATTATTATGATATACTGATTTAAATTATTACTAACAGGATATTTTATAAGGCTATAAAGACGTCAAATCCTTTTCTATATCATCTTTACTTATAACAAGAAATCCTAATTTTTCTTTCCAACATTTATAACATAGAATACAAAAAGTCTTAAAGGACATATCAGCTCCAACATGATCATTATAGATATGTTTAATATTCATTTCATCTTGTTTGAATACGATAATCAAATTTGCATTATCTCGAATTAAGTGTTTTGGAATACGAGTATAAGTCTGACATAAATAAAAACTATCAATCTCTTTATGACGACCCATACAAAAAATAGGATCGAACATGATTTTGTTTTTCGCAAGCTATATCATCAAATATAAATATAGAATTTGCTTTTGCGTTGTCAGGTGAGAGCACATCATCATTATTTGAAAATGTTGAAATGTTAATCTCCTTAATAGGGTTTATTAGATGTTTTAAGTATTTATATTTTGATTGATGTAAAGATTTCGAATATAAATATATGTTTTTGAATTTTAACCCATTTGGACTTTCAATGAGGCTAATCATTACATTTGTTTTCCCACAGTTTGATGGTCCAACAATAAGAGCTCGAATTGAGTTTGGTAATAATGAGCTATGTCGAACTTTATTTACTTTATTAAATCTCAAGTCAATATTTTTAATATTTAACGTATTACGTTGCTTCACAAACCGCATTTGACTACTAATATAAATATATATAAACTAATTATTTTTATACTTTTTATTACTTATATTTAAACTATTAATATGAAAAGGCCTAAATATGAGAGTTATTTATGCAAAAAGGTTTAGTTATAAATCGTCAGTCGTCGGAAAAGGTTTTATAAATAATATAATTAATAAGCTTCCTATTGAACTTCATTGGCCTAGTTATCAATTTTGTGGACCTGGAACGAAATTAGAGAAACGTTTAGTAAGAGGAGATCGAGGGATTAATCCACTAGACGCTGCTTGTAGAGAACATGATATATCATATTTATATAATAAAGATTTAGAGAACCGACATATTGCTGATAAAAAATTAATTGAGAAGGCTTGGGAAAGAGTTAAAGCGAAGGATAGCAATCTTAATGAGAAAACAAATATATATAGTTACAAATATAAATAAGACAAAAACGAAATTCGGTATGGGTACATTTACAGTAAAACTAAGAAAACGGGAGGAAAAACTGCTTATCAGCTCTTCAAACATGCTTTAAAAAAAGCTAAACAAAATTTAAAGAAAAGTGATAACTTAAAAGATGCAATAAAAATTTCACGAAAGGTTGTAAATAATATTTTTAGAGAAAAAAAATCTAAAATAAAAACACCACGTGTAATATCATTACCTAAATCTGGAGGATTTCTCCCATTAGCGCCTTTATTCGTAGCATTAGGAGCACTTGGAAGTCTATCTGGCGGTACAGCAGGAATTATTAAAACAACCAATGCTATAAAAACTGTAAAGGAGCAGTTATTGGAGGCGAAACGTCATAATAATACAATGGAAGCTATTTCAATGGGAAAAGGAATGTTTTTAAAGCCTTATAAAAAGGGATTCGGATTATATTTAAAACCATACCAAAAAAACTCTTAATGAAGCTACCCAGAAGACCTCTTACTGATGTAGACTTAAAGAAGTATTCAAAATTTATTTAAAATTTTAGAGGGGTATTTATGTGTGACAAGTTACCACGTAAACCATTTAAGAGAGAATGTGGAATAATAAATTTGGATAGTTCAAAAGGTCCGGGAACGCATTGGGTAGCTTACTGGAAAAACGATAATGAGATTGATTACTTCGATAGCTTTGGAAACTTACAGCCTCCTAAGCAAATAATAAAGTATTTAGGAAAAAACATTAACTATAACTATAATCAACAGCAAAGCTATAATTCATATAATTGTGGACATTTATGCTTAAAATTCTTATTATCAAAATAAATAAGTAATTATAAAACTTTCTTTTATTTCAAATTAAATTTTATTTGTTCTCATCATCAACATCAACAGGCCTTTCCATTCATATACACATATATATTAAATACTTAGCAATCAACTGTGTACACATTACTAACACACTTTTCTAGGGGTGGAGCATCTATATATGTATATACATATGTACGTATGTACGTTTGTATATATTTCTGACTGCATACCAACACACTTTACTAATTTTCGACATATAAACTACCTGGTATCGGATTTCTTAGATTTCCATCACCGGTACACCCTGTGATCGATTCCGGTTCTGAATGGTATCGGATTTCTCGGATTTCCATCAGCGGAACACCCTGTGATCGGTTCCGGACTCAGATTTGTCACCAGCGACATCTTGCGGCTTTTATCTGGGTTCTGAACTTGGACTACACATCTTGCACATCTTGCGGCGGAGCAGCAAAGCTTGCGGCAGAGCACCAGCAAACCGTATAGCGGTTCTGCACCGGTGCAAGCAGCAAACCATATGCCGATTCTGGACCAGTGCAAGCAGCGCTGCTAGCAGCATAAATATACTACTTCATTTGTCACTGCTACCAAACAGGTCGGCCAAATTATCAGTGAAACAAAATAAACAGAACGGATAATAATTGAACCAGATCTCTATCAGGATCATATCGTTGTTGTTGAATTTGCGTGCAAAATTTTTATGCGGATCCCGATTATTGCCCAAGAAAACATAGCAGAGTTGCGACAAGGTTGCATTGGCTTCAGTTTATCAAGTTTATTCAGTGAAATCGCTGAAGAAATTTATCAGAAATGCGTAAACGAGTTTCCATACAAACTTTGACAGTTCATTTATAAGGTTTACACAATTATAAGTTTATACGGTTTCCAATGCATTTATAAGAATTCGATCCCGGCACCTTCTGGAAGCTAACAAATATCGGCACACTCCTCTGCACGCTCAGCCACTGTCGACTACGCATGCATGCTCTCAAATGTTTAGCTTGAGGAAATAAAATACAATTATTGCTTTCAAATGACATTACCTTTTTCGAACGTCTTCCGGATACGAAAATTGATGATAACTGTAGAATTTTTTTGTATGCGTTTTCGGATACGGAAAATTGAACTAAAGTGCACTGTCGGCAAAATTTACGTTTCTTTGCTGGCTGGGTATTTATTTTTCCACCACTACACATCTATATATTTCAATTTGATCTTAATACCCAGTAGAAATCTAATGCATACGACACCGATTTTGGTGGCATGAACTTGCTGCTGTGTATGCAAGCCAGGATAAATGTACTCCCATTTCCATTTAACACGTGTGGTTTCTCAGAGCGTATGCGTACTCTAACCATACACTTGTACTACTGCTGTATGCATATGGCTGTATTAATGTTTCAAACATGCAAAAGCATACAAAAATACATACAGGGCTTGCAAAAGTACTAATGCTGCACTAATGGAACAGTATTAAAGCATTCTAACACGATATTCATATATTTCCATATAGCATAACGGTAGCATTTACATATGCAAAGCCATATCATATAAAAGCCCTGTTAGTGAGGAAAATATTATCGCACAACACGTCCGCTCGCTACATTTTTTGCACAAGACTAAATATATTACAAACATTTTGTGATGCGGTATAGTAGCCAAATTTATAGAGAAATGTACTTAAAACAACAACAAAGTACGTTCGCTTACAGTTCGCCAGAATTTGACTATTTCTGGAAATTCATGGCCGATCATGAATTGTTCACACTTTTTCACTCATACAGCATGCATACTTCATGAATGCATGCAACCGATTTCTACTGGGTAATAAAGCCTTTTATTTTTTGACCGGCTTCAAAAAAAGGCGGATGTTATCAATTCGTCGGAATCTTTTTTTTATTTATGTTACCGCATAACTTTGGACCACGTTAACCGTTTTTTTAAAGGAAGGATATACCTCTGAGGTGGTCCCATATTAATTTAGTTTAGATTCGATTATTAGATCACGAAGTATTTAACCATGATACAAAAATATAAGGTAATTTCATTTATTGACATTCGTTTTTGTTGTCGACCACTTGACTTTTAACAAGTTTATGACATTTAACTAAAATCAAGCTACCAGATTCACTAACAGCAAAATTTTAGTTTCTTGAAAAAGTAAAAAAAAAAAAAAATTTAAACTAGTGAAGTTGGACGAAAATATTAAAAGATAATTCTTGTGCGTTTCCAAGAATTCGGCACACCTGTACTGTCGGAAAAACTAGTAAAAAATCGAAATAAAACACTTATTTTAACTAGCCTTCGTGGCTATATGAATGTTTATTTTACTAGCTCGTTGAGTGATAAGCATTGATTTACAATATATGTATGATGCTTAGAATTTAGTTGAGTTTAATTTCACTAATGACAAAATGTGCATGCAAGTGCGCATTACCAAATTGTTGCCTTTTCCACGCTCAACTGAAATTTTGAATTAACTTTCTTCGGTTGAACACAGAATCGTATTTTCGAGTTATGTATGTATCTATGCTTCGAAATCATTTTCGAACATTTAAGGTCTAAGTAACATTCCACGCCCGGTGAATCCTCGTTGGGATTCACCAAATCCGAAGCGGCTAGCTTTGAGGATGGACGTCTGATGACTCCGTTGCTTGTACATACGTACTAACTTGCTCATCTTTGGCGGAGTTTACTTCAACCATGCGACCCGTCTGCCATTGATTTCGCTGCAAATTCAAGTCACACACAATCACCAGTTGATCTGGCTTTAAGGGATTCCCTTCCTCCTTCTATTTTGGACGCACTAACAATTGTGGCAAATATTCGTCTATCCGCCGTTTCCAAAAAAAAGGTCTTTTAGATTTTGGCTGCTTCTCCACAGCTTCCGCAAACAAATATTCGATTCGCCATCACCTGGTGTTTGAATTGAGTTTACGCATCCCAACAAAAAGTAGTTGGGTGTCAACGGTTTTTCGCTGTCTGACAATAGAGGTATATCAGTTAAAGGGCGGCTATTGATGATGTTTTCAGCCTCTATCAAAACACTGTGGAAAGTTTCCACGCGTGGCGCTTCATATTTTAAGACTCGATGTAATATTCGTTTTACACATTGTACCTGGCGTTCCCAACATCCGCCTGCGGATGAATTAGCGGAACAATTGAAATTCCACGATACCATCTTTAGAAACTTCTCTTTGAATTTGATCGAAGCCGAAAAGTCATTGGTCTCCCTTCAATTCTCGTTGAGCTCCGACAAAATTAGCGCCATTATGACTTCTGATGCGGACGGGAACACCGCGACGATTGACGAAGTTTCTTAAACAAATTATAAACGCATCTGTGGACAAGTCTACGGCTACCTCAAGATGAATAGCTCTAGTCGTCAAACAAGTAAATAATGCTGTCCATATTTTTTCTCGTCAGCGGCCCACGGCTACGAAGAATGGGCCACAATAATCCACGCCAGTGAATGAGAATGGGCGCACGTATGGTGTCAAACGGTCAGGTGGTAGTTGACCCATAAGCGGTACCAGCTGGCATGGATGCATACTGGACATTTCTTCTTCACTGTCGACAACAGAGAATGAGCTCGTGGTATCCAGAATCGCTGCCGATTTTCATTTATAGTAAGGCGGCTGTTTTGGTGATGAGCTTTCCAGTGAAAATGATCCACGATCAGTAAAGCTAAATGATGGTCACGTGGAATGATTATAGGGCGACGCCCTGAATCTGGCAGGCAATAAGCGGCATCGATTCGACCATTTATGCGGAGGACTCCGAATGCATCTAGCTTTGGTGTTAGCTGAAACAAATGGTGAGTTTTCGGTAGGCATTTTTTATCCCGTAGCAAATCGATTTCAGCTTTGTAGACTTCATGTTGTACTTGACGGCATAAATAATTCTCGGCGACCTTCAATTCATCGGACATAATCTCACCTTGACGACGCATTTTGAATATAATGAAGCGAAAAAACCATGCAAATATTCGAAGCAGCTTCGTATATTTCGAATATTTGCAAATGTTCATGACGTCGGCGTATCTTACTACAAGTACAGCTATCTTTTTACATTCTTCTTCATCGAGAAGCTAGGGGTGTAAGTGTTGCGGTTCTGCGGGCCATGCATCTTCATTGCCCCGTAGAAAATATGGACCTGTTATCCACCGCGAATTTGACGAACATGCTGCTGTTAAATTTACCTTTGTGGCTTCATCTGCCACATTCGCTGCTGACGGAACCCAACGTCATTGGCTTGGCTCGGTGCTTGAAAGGATCTCTGAGATCCGGCTGGCGACGAATTGCTTAAAATCTCTCTTCGTGGAACGGATCCAAAGCAAGACCGTTTTGGAATCACACCAAAACGTCACATGCTGCACACTTCGGTCTGGACACTGCTCCACCGAAGTTCGAAGGCTACTGCCCAAAACTGCAGCTTGCAGTTCCAACCGTGGTATAGTTGTTGATCGCTTAGGGGCACATCTGGACTTAGCTACCAGGAAGGCGAGGGAAATATTGGTTGCTTTCTTCATACGCAGGTACCCCACTGCGGCATATGTGGCTTCGCTCTCGTCGACAAAGATATGTAGTTGCAACTAGAGATGGGCACGGGCCTAAATTTGCAGGCCCGGCCCGGCACGGGTGCAAAATCAGCATTCAAAAACACGCACGAGCCCGCACGTTAGTGGGGCCCGGCCCGGCCCGGCACGACGGGACACGTCCCAGCCCGGAAATAAAGAGCCAGTTTTTATTGTATGTGTACATATGTACATATTTTTAATTTTTAAGATTTTTATAAAATATTTTTTGGGAAGTAAAAAAAAGTGGAAGGTATTTTATGTACAGATATGTAAACAAAACTACTAAGTATCTTATTTTTTCTATCGGTTTCCAAATATTTCCTTTTTTGCTTTTCTCTTGTCAAAAGAGGTTTAAATATGTACTATTTTTTTTTTATAAAAACAAAAGCTTATCTAAATTTGTAGTATTAGCAACTGGCTTTTTCGTGCTTATTCGTGTTTTTATAAAATTTTACTGACCGCCCATGCACGCACGAGTTCGTGCTGACAGCAAATATTCCGGCCCGTACCCGATTTTGGCCGAGTGACTTATAGAGCGTGGTTTTCGTACGTCGAGAGAGGACTTTACTCCTGAATTGCCTACTCAGTCCAAAGTAGCACTTGTTGGCAAGAGTGATTCTGCGTTGGATTTCAATGCTGACATTATTATCGGTTTAATGCTGGTTCCCAAGTAAACGAAATTCTCCACTTTCTCGAAATGGTAACTGTCAACAGTGACGTGGGTGCCAAGGCGTGAATGTGCTGACTGTTTGTTTGATGACAGGAGATACTTCGTCTTGTCCTCGTTTACCACCAGACCCATTCGCTTTGCTTCCCTATCCAACTTGGAAAAGGCAGAACAGACTTCGCGGTTTTTGTTACCGATGATGTCGATGTCAACGGCATAAGCCTGCAATTGCACACTCGTGTAGTAAATTGTTCCTGAGCGGTTAAGTTCTGCAGCTCTTATTATCTTCTCCAACATCAGATTAAAGAAGTCACATGAAAGGGAGTCGCCCTGTCTGAAACCCCGTTTTGTGGCGAACGGCTCGGAGAGGTCTTTCCCAATTCTGACGGAGCTGGTGGTATTGCTCAACGTCATTTTACACAGCCGTATGAGTTTTGAGGGGATGCCAAATTCAGACATAGCGGCGTATAGGCAACTCCTTTTAGTGCTGTCAAAGGCGGCTTTAAAGTCGACAAATAGGTGGTGAGTGTCGATCCTTTTCTCACGGGTCTTTTCCAAGATTTGGTGTATTGTGAATACCTGGTCTATGGTGGATTTTCCAGGTCTAAAGCCACACTGATAAGGCCCAATCAGTTGGGCTTCAGTCTTTCACACAATACGCTCGATAAGACCTTGTAGCCTATGCTTAGAAGGCTGATCCCGCGGTAGTTGGCGCGAATGGCGGGGTCACCTTTCTTGTGGATTGGGCACAGCACACTTAAATTCCAGTCGGCGGGCATGCGTTCATCTGACCATATTCCGCACAAGAGTTGATGCATGCACCTTATCAACTCCACGCCGCCATACTTCAATAGCTCAGCTGGCAGGCTGTCAGCTCCAGCAGCTTTGTTGTTTTTCAGCCGCGTTATTGCTATACGTACCTCGTCATAGTCAGGCGGTGGAACGTCGACTCCGTCATCATCGACTGCGGGCTCGGGTTCTTCTTCTCCACAACTTTCCGTGCTGCTTCCATTTAGTAGGGCGGAAAAGTGTTCCCTCCATAATTTAAGTACGCTCTGGACATCAGTTACTAGGTCGCCATTATTGTTCTTACAGGAGTACGCCCCGGTCTTTAAACCTTCCGTAAGTCGCCTAACTCTTTGGTAAAATTTTCGGGCATTCTTCCTGTCGGCCAGCATTTCAAGCTATACGTCTCGCTTCCCTCTTCAGATCCCTATAGCGGTCCCACATAGCGCGCGTTGCGCCCGATCGCAGCGTGGCCCTGTAGGCGGTATCTTTTTTTTCTGCAGCTTCCTGACACTCCTCATCGTACCAGTTGTTCTTTCGGGCTCGCTGAAATCCGACTACTTCTTCGGCGGCGGTACTTAATGAGCGGGAAATGTGGTTCCACTGCTCGCATATGTCGGTTTGTTGAAGAGTGCTCTCTGAGAGCAGGTGTGAGAGTCGAGTAGCGAAAGCGCTGGCTGTCTGTTGTGATTGCAGCTTTTCGACGTTAAGCTTTCCTAGCATATTTGGGCGCACATTTTTTGCTGCACAGAGGCGGGTGCGTATCTTGGCTGCTACAAGATAGTGGTCCGAGTCGATGTTTGGGCCTCGGAGTGTGCGTACGTCTAAAACACTGGAAGCGTGCCTTCTGTCTATCACAACATGATCGATTTGGTTTCTCGTTTTTCGATCCGGAGACAGCCACGTAGCTTGATGGATCTTTTTATGCTTGAACCTAGTACTGCATACTACCATGTTTCGGGCCCCGGCGAAGTCGATCAGCCTCAATCCGTTGTCGGACGTTTCGTCGTGGAGGCTGAATTTTCCGAAGGTGGTTCCAAAGATCCCTTCCTTGCCCACCCTGGCATTGAAGTCGCCAAGCACGATTTTGATATCATGACGGGGGCAGCGCTCGTATGTGCGCTCCAAGCGCCCATAGAAGAGATCCTTGGATGCCTCATCCTTCTCTTCCGTCGGGACATGGGCGCAGATGAGCGAGATGTTGAAGAATCTCGCTTTGACGCGGATTGTGGCTAGACGCTCGTCCACCGGGGTGAACGACAGTACTCGGCGACGGAGTCTCTCTCCCACCACAAATCCAACACCGAATTTGCGCTCCTTTACATGGCAGCTGTAGTAGACGTCGCAAGGCCCCAGACATTGCTTGCCTTGCCCCGTCCAACGCATTTCTTGGATGGCGGTGATGTCAGCTTTTGTCCTTACGAGGACATCAACCAGCCGGGCAGATGCACCTTCCCCATTAAGGGTCCGGACATTCCAGGTGCATGCCCTCAAATCGTAGTCCTTTAAACCTTTGCCGTGGTCGTCATCATAAGGGGGGGTCTCATCCGAGGCTTTGCCTTGCTTCTTCACTGGAAGTGGTTTTTACGTGGCGGGTCCCAAGCCCAGCGCACAACCCATTGCTGGGACGGGGGTGGTTTCGCAACCAAATACACGTTTATATTGCGAGCCGTTTGCTCCAAGCAGACACCCGCTTGCAGCCGCACCTACTGGTGAACAGACGCTGCAGACTTCAGTGAGCCCTTAAACCGAAAAGCGGAGTGGCCCCACCGAAGCTCCCTCTCTTTCTGCCTTGACCCAAGGCTCCACTCGGATTGGTTACCGCATCTCGCACGTGGGTTGCTCACGTTGCTCGGAGTGCGCGAACGAGGACGCAAGAGTCGGGATTGAGTATAGCCATGCAACTGTAACTGCATACCCAGCGCAACGACTATACCCCATTGCACTCTATGTATGTCCCCAGCGATTGCAATTGGACGTTGGGGAAACTTTACCATAATCGCCATCCACGATTGTGTATGTTCTGGGCCCTTCATCAGTACAGAATTCAAGGAAATATTTGAGGTGGATGCTGCTGCGTCGAATACTATGCGCAGCTTTGCAGTCTTATGAGGGTTTACCACACCGAAATGTGGAAAATACCATGATGACGGACCTTCTAGTGATGACTCTTCAGCGGAAAGCAATTGTGCATAACCCCTTTCAACATGGTTATTTATTTTTGCGATATAGCTTTTGCATAAACTGGATCCTTGGCCATTTTGTTTTCGACGTTTATCAGTCTTCTTTTTGCCATTTCGTAGCCTTGAGGTAGCTCGATGTTATCTTCACGTCATAACAAACCCACTTCGTAACGATGGCCAATATTTTTAGTAGTCTTCTCTAGTATCTTTCTTGCTCGAAAATCTTCCTCTGACTCAAGAGGGATATTTGGCTTCTGGACGGCGAAACTTTCTAGGCTAAAGTACTCTTGCACGAGCTGATGTAACTGTTGTGTTGTCAACTGATTTCATATGTGAAGAATGTTAGATGTAGAACCACCTGTGGTGTGCGTAGGGCCATAGGCAACCCAACCTAACTTGGTAGTAACGGCGATAGGTTCATTTGGACCAGAGCAAACCATTTCTTTCGTGGCCCTCAATTGGCTGTTGTCTAGTCCAATCAATAACGACGGTTTAATTGCTGAATAACTGGCTATAGGTAAATTGCTTAAGTGTCTATAATTATTTCGGTCAAAAGATTGCTTTGGTAAATCTAAATGTTTAAAGTATGTACGTTCCTCAACTGGAATGACGTCTTATGATCAACTCCACTTATTTGTAAATTCAGTATACGGGATTGTTCACTAATTTGTTTTGCATTGTACCACCGTAAGGTGAGTGAAGTACTACGGCCTTTGATGCCGAGCTCGTCCGCAATACTTTCCTCGAGGAGTGTTATCGTTGACCCTTCGTCGAGCATAACATAAACTGTAATGCCTGTTCTAGGTCCATTCAATACTACGGGCAATATTTTAAACAAACACTCTCTCTGGCTATCGCGGCAATTCAGAAAATGTTCATTGTTGGTACTAGGTGGCGATGTAGCTGACTGTGTGGTTGACGGTGGCTTAGTCGAATGTGGTGGTCCACATTCACGCCTATCGTCCATCTATTATGCACACCAAGTGCCTTAAATTCGGGACATACCATTAACCTCTGACTTTGTTTACACTTAACGCAACATAATTGTTGTCTAGGGTCAGACTTATTGCTATGCAAAACTCTTCGTGTTGCACTTGTAAATGGACGACCTGGCTATGGCTGTATGACTGAACGCACAGGGTTTGTTGACGATGGTGGCTGACTGGCACGCTGCGACGACGAAAATACCGACGGCATAATGCTAACAACCTTGGCGAGATCACTCAACCAATTTGAAAATGTCTCTATAGTTGGATGCCCTAACATCCCTGCTGCGCATCGACTCCACTCAAATTACTTTGAAGCCGGTAACTTAAGGACTAATTCCTCTAACAACATCGGGTTGAGCAAATGATGCTTACAATTCACCGATTTCAAAAAGGCGACAATGTTCCGTACTAGGTTAGAAAAATCAACAATTTTATCAACAAGGCTCTCGAGTATTAGAGGAAACTGTTGAATCTTGTGCAGTTGTACTCGAACTAGCAATTCTGTGCGCCCAAAATTAAATTGCAATTCCTCAATCACTTGTGACACATTGTCTGGAAAATTAGTAATGATGAAACGACACGTTTTGCGTTTCCTTGCAACGCTTTATGTAATCTCATTAAATTTTGGCGATTGTTGTATCCAAACTCTCTCGTTGTGTCATAGTAGCACGCTCTAAACAGAGGCCAATCCTCCGGGTTACCGTCGAAATTGGGCAATGGATATAACTTCACAACTGAACTGTCGACGTTGGGCGGCTGTGGCAAAAACTGTGGTGGTGATGTGGTATTCTGCTGATGAAATTCAGCAGATATAGCTGGATACTGTGCAACTCCCTGTGAGTTATTGGGCGGCTGTGGCGAACACTGTGGTGGTGATGTGGTACTCTGCTGATGAAATTGCGTAGATATAACTGGATAATGTGCAACTCCCTGTGAGTTATTGGGCGGCTGTGGCAAAAAACTGTGGTGGTGATGTGGTACTCTGCTGATGAAATTGCGT
Organism: Rhagoletis pomonella; assembly: GCF_013731165.1. Taxonomy (NCBI): domain Eukaryota; kingdom Metazoa; phylum Arthropoda; class Insecta; order Diptera; family Tephritidae; genus Rhagoletis; species Rhagoletis pomonella. The sequence goes on along the minus strand of NW_023459863.1, from coordinate 2,972 downwards.
AGATGTACCTGGATAATGTGCAACTCCCTGTTAGTTATTGGGCGGCTGTGGCAAAAACTGTGGTGGTGATGTGATACTCTGCTGATGAAATTGCGTAGATGTAGCTGGATACTGTGCAACTCGATGCGGCTATGATTCATTAAAATCTCCTAAACCATATCGATTTGAAACTGATGTCGGTGTTGTGTAGTTTTCGGCTGCATATGCATTTGACTGTGTAACTGCTGTACCAGTGGCAGTTGTGACGGTGCCGTCATTTCCTTGAACAGGCTCATTTAAATCAGGAACAGCGTTGTTATTATTGCACATTCTGTGTTCACTACGAATTCGCTTATTATCACGACTCCGCTCACTGACTGCTTCTTTCAACAAATGTATGCTTGTCAATAACGCTGACATTTGCTCATTCGAAGAATCTTCTGTCTTTGTTTCCATTATATTTCCTTCTACCAGTGTTGTGTTTATGCTTTCCGAATGATCTGAAGTGTCTTCATCTATATCTTCTACATTATTTCGTTCCGCATTCTCTGCATTTTCTACGTTCTTCTTTGTCTGATTTCTAGTATGCATTTCGGCAGTTATCTTCTAAAGGCGAAACGAGCACTATTTCTGCAGCAGGTCTTATTGGCAAACGAAAATTATGTACTCTCGAAAATTTGCCAGCAACCGCAGTCTGCCTGACTGCTGCTACTGAAGCAGCGACGTTGCCTTCGATTGTGATGAAACGATGCTACTGAAACGACGACTGTTGTGACTGTTGCTGCTACTGAAGCAGCGACTCTGCCTACGATTGTCGCGAATGGTGAAATTGGCTGATGCTACTGAAGCAGTGACGCTGACTACGATTCTTATGAAAAGATGCTACTGAAGCGACGAGTGGCATTCTAAAAGAACAGCGCCAAGCAAAAGTATGGCTGCTTTTGCTGTTTATGTCAAAAAAAAATATTAAACACTTATTTTATGTAGCCTTCGTGGCTATATGAATGTTTATTTCACTAGCTCGTTGAGCGTTAAGCATTGTATGTATATATGCTGTCGACCGCTGTGGTGTAGTGGTAAGCAGTGCGCGCTTCCACTCCACAATGCCTGGGTTCAAACCCTGGTCAAAGCAACATCGCAAAAATATAGAAAAAAGGTTTTTTCTGAACAGCGGTCGTCCCTCGGCAGGCAATGGCAAACCTCCGAGTGTATTTCTGCCATGAAAAACAGCTTCTCATAAAAATACAATCACCGTTCGGAGTCGGCGTAAAACTGTAGGTCCCTCCGCTTTGTGTGACAACATCAAGGCGCACGCCACAAATCGGAGGAGAAGCTCGGCCAAACACTAACATATGTGTAGGCGCCAATCTATTATTATTATTATGTATATATGCTTCGAAATCATTTTCGAACTTTTAAGGTCTAATTAACATGTACAAAGTTCAAAAATAAAGTTGTTTACTTTTCCGAGGATAGAATACCTAATACGATCCTAATGCAGTTTGATGACAAATTGCTGACGGAAAATATTTTTAAACCTCTAAACGATGTAGAGATATCCGTGGAAGAGGGAGGAGGTCGAGTTAAAATGATGCCCTGCAACTTGTAACAGGGCCAATTTTTGGATTCTCGGAATTTTGTGATAGAGATGTGGTGCTGCTAAAAAATATATATACATAAATATAAGCCCGAAACTATGTATTTGTGGCAAGAATTATCCACATGAGATGAAAACTACTGCAGTTTCATTTTATAAAATTTTCGTTTATAGAAAAATACATAAGTAAAACAGTCCGGGTACGGTTCGGTTAATTGTACAATCATTTTGGGTTATCGTGTCCAAACGCCTTACCCGAATCAAAAAATTTTAACATTTGCGTCTAGTCAAAGTATTAAGCTTTAATTTTAAACAAAGATTTCGGTTTGAAATATGCACTTTTTTTTGTAAATTTGGAGGTGGATTTTACGCAACAGTACTGCGGAGGGATTAACCGGAGTTGGACTAATGAGGTTATTTTTTTGTAGCGCGGCCGGAGGCCACCAACGCGGAAAGGAGTTTTGTGCAAAAATACTGCTGATGGCCTAACACGAGTTAAATTTGTCTTTGCGAAAATTCTAATTTTACCCCGTTTTGAAATGGGCTCCGAGTGCGTGTGGAAGGGGCAGGGAGGCGAAGGGACTTTACTTAAAGTTTATACTGTGCTCTTTCTAATGAGTTTTAGGTGACACACCCCTTCCCCCTCGGCTTCACACCAAAAAATCATTGTACAGATAACCCATGATTCAATAATGAAGGTTTTGTAAGACAAACTTCTCTCACTCTAATTTTATCAATGACACTCCCACCCAACTCCTAAAAACAAAAATAGTAATATTTCTTTTCAAAATTTCTTTGCAAGTTTTAATAACATTTTTAAATTTTTAGTAGTGAAGTTTTTACTTTTTAAATTTGAAGAAACAAGCGCAGACTGCGCAGACAGAAATACACAGTAAACTGATCCCTCTTTGTAGCCACAGATAAAAGCAGACTGTTCTAATAGTTCGTGGAACAGAATTATTCTTATATAAACCCCTTATTTTTATTATACATATATTACAAAGCATGAATGAGATTTATAGTACATCAGAACTTATACTTATTAGGTACATAAAAACATATTACAAACTGACTGATATATGAGTGTCATGAGTTGAGGGAAACATGGTGTTACTTACAATATATCTTTGTATACAATATTTGAGGTGAAAAAATATTCAGAATTAACTTTTTGACAAAATATTTTTCAACAGAAACAATAAATCTGAGCTAAGGGAGCGGTGCGAGAGAGACAACTGTCAGTTTATCGAACCTTTAATTATTGAATTATGTGTGCGCCCACCACTGTCGTATACGGTGTATGCGATGCTGCAGTCACAATAGTGCTTCAGTACAAAATACCTTTAGTGTGGCTTAACAATGGTAAATTAAAAACAAAAATAAAATTACAAATTTC
>NW_023459862.1:0-47067 GCF_013731165.1 Rhagoletis pomonella | reverse complement strand
TATTAGTGTTACAAGCGACCAAAATCGAAAAATTGAAATTTCAATCACTTTCTTTTTACAGTAAATGAAAATCTGATGAGAAATGTAGATGTTACGGAACACAATCTGCACAAAAAATATATATTTTTGCAAAGAGCCCATCAATACCTTTCGAACTGTTGGTCGCTTCAAGAGATATTGAGGAATAACGGAAAAAGTACTAAAAATACGTTTTTCGAACAAATCTCGAAGAAAACACTTCTTTGAAACCATGGGTATTTTTTTCGTGTTCAACGACCCAAAGTTTGCCTAAAAAATTTTCTTGCGTGTAAAGTAGTATGTAATATGCCTTATTATAATTTTGTAAATATTCATTACTAAGAGATTAATACCAATGAAGCAAATGTGATTTATGATTAAAGTTTAAAATTGGATTAATTAAGAATTAAGAAATATAACTCTTCGTTATTTGAATAGCGCATCCTTTTAATACTTAGTAGGTACAGTTTTTCTTTTGTTTGTTTAATATTCATTAACTTTTTATAAAAATATAGCATATTCTACGTCTACATCCCATTTTAAAAATTTTTGAAAATTAAAAAAAATAAACATAGGGGCGACAATTTGTTTTTTTTTTTTGTTGACGATGCTGCGCATTTTCTTCCATATCAAAATTTTATCAAGCATACTTTGTATGGTAGAAAATCAAAAAAAGGGTGCGCTATTCAAATGACGACGAATATATATATGTAGTATATTTTTGTTATTTTTATACTACGAAATTTTTTGAAAAATTGTCCTGCATTTTCAAAATATATTTATGGTCACCGTAAGTATTGTACGAGTTGATGAGTCTGTCGATTCATCCCCTGTGAAAAGCAGAAGTATGGATTTTTTTCTCGCGGCGCTCCAACAGTCGCAATGGCCGACAGAGCAAAGCACTGGCGTGGTATTCCAGAGGTCCAAGGTCGAGTCCTGGCGCGGTGAAGTTTCCTTAATTATTTATTATTCATTTATTTATTTATTTTTCATTTTATTTTTTTTTGCTTATTTAGAGCTTTTATTGTAATTTTTAAATTTAATTTAAAAAAACTTATTTTTTTAATTCTTTTTTTTTTATGTCACAAGCATTTCTTCCCATATGTATTTTTTTCTGCAAGGCAATTAGAATTAAAAATTCTTTATTTACATTTAAAATAAAATAACTATTTTTACTTACATTGATTTAACTTTAAAATACTTAACCACCTCCATGCGGCCTCGAAACCAGAACCAGTAGTCTTCAGGTGACGCCAAAGCCGAAAATTTGTAAGAAAAGCAATTAATTTCGTTTTATTTTTGGCTTTGGTAATTGAAAGGCGGATGTCGCTAAACGCATAAGTTCTTAGAAATTGGTAGGCACATACTAGTTAATGAACTAGTTTTTTTTTTTAACTGGTTTGGCTTTTCACTGCAGGGCACATACTTAAATTACTTTGACACAATGTGTGCAATAATAAAAGCATAACCATTATGACCAGCAGCTTATGCATCATCGCCAACAATAACAAAACACTACAACATCCCACAACAAAGCCTTATTGATACAGCCACAAGGCAAATATATGCAGATGTGCTTTGACAAATGACAGAGCAATAATGGCGATCAATTGTCACACACACACACACACACATACACACACACACACACACACACCCTCGCATAAGTTAATACATTCGTAAACGCACAGACTATAATTATATTTATGCATGTATATACATACATTAGGGTTGTCCAAAAGAAGTAAAGTCTGAATTTTAATGCCCCCTCCCCCGAGGAGTGTTCTATATCGAAAAAATATACCCCATTTTTTATTTTTTTTTTTATCAAAAAATATTTAGACGTCGCTCAAAGCGCTCAAAGTTTTCCATGTATTTTGTATAGGAAAAAAAAACAACTTTTCGTAGAAATGGTGATATAACACAAACGGCAATAACGCAAAATTTGCTTTATTTCACTTTTAAATGGGAAATAATACCAAAATCTGAGTTTTGCTTTATTTCCAACAAAGGTTGGCTTTCTCGCTTTATTTTCTGACATTCGGCTGCCTTATAGTCACATTTTATAGGCAAATTTTCAAATAAAGCAGTGGCACCTGGTAAATTCCACTATGGGTGGGATGCAGCATGCAATAACACAATACGCAATAATTCCCATTACTTGGACATTAAAAAGCAGTTTCAGAAGTGAACTAGTGTTATTTTATCATTTTTCCTTTTTCTAAACGGTTATAATGCCACCGGTACATAATTGCGAAAAGAGGGGAGTGGCGGGGGACGCGAGCGCGAAGTCGAACGCGGACCGCCGCGACGCCGGGCACTTGCAAAATTGTATACTTACAAATCCGTCCATTTAACTTGTTCATGTACTACTTTTTGTCAAATGTAACTGGGTGACTACCTACATATGTGCACTATTTTGCTTTATTACTCAAATTGTTAAGTATAAAAGTTGGTCTTATTGCTCAACGAGAAATTAAATAAAGCAAATTTGCGTTATTGCCGTTAGTGTTATTTCACCCCCCCCTTTTGGTGGCCCTATAAAATATATTTACTATGAAAAAATGTTTAAATAAATAATTGGGTAATAATATTGGGAATCTCCTGTAGAGAAGCATAGTTTTGCGATAGAAAAAATTTTGATTTTTAAGAATTCTATACCATTTCTACGAAAAGTTGTTTTTCCCCATATAAAATACATGGAAAAGTTTGAGCGCTTTGAGCAATCTATAAATATTTTTTGTTTTCAAAATAAAATAAAAATAGGGGTATATAATTTTCGGTATAAAATTTCGGTAATTCCGACTTTACTTTTTCACATGCATTTTTGGACCACCCCAATGTACATACGTACATATGCATTGAACTACCCCTCTCATAGCATTTATGCGTATAAACAGATTTAGTTCCGTTTATCGTTCGTAGATAATCTCCGCGTCATAATGCGCAATAATGTGCAAATAATACTTATGAAAAAAAGGGTGTGAAGAAAGGTATTACAAAATCTTAAAAATATTTTTTCTAAATGTGTGAAAGTGGTTTACAGGTAAAAGCGTGTGAAATTATAATAAAAAAATAATTTACGAATTTTTCCTTTTTCAGTAAATTGCTTAAATCCTCTACTTTCGTGAAAATGAATTTAAAGTGAAGAAAACTTCGAGAGCATATTAATACGATATTTAAAATTTTAATATTACCAGTTCCAAATATATTAATATACATACCTTGCTAAACTGTATAAAAATTTTTGTTTGTAATATTTACTTTCTTACAATTGGAGAATCTGTGGACAGATGTATAAAAATAATCTTACGAGATTCGAAAATTTATTGGATTTTAATGTTTGCACACATTTTATACTATTTTCTTTAAAAGTAGCAAAATCTGTATATAGATGCGTTATGATCTTTTTACGATATTTTATGAATCATTTATTTGCTTTTGTGTTCAAATACTTGATAATCCTTTTCTACCTGAGATTGAAAAGTGTACAAACATTGAACAAATTTTTTACGATATTTGACAAAAATAATTTCTTTTAGGTGTTGAGGAATTTAAATAATTTTCTCGAGAATGAGTGTAAAATGTAAAGTAATGTTGTAACGATATTCGAAAAAAAATAGTTTTTTAATATGCCCAAAAGTTTTGAAGTAATGTCTTTTAAATGGAAAAAAACTCCATTCAAATGTGAAAGCAAATTATAAGGATAAATATTTTTTTAGGTTTTCTCAACTTGTTTAAATATTTTACGTTACAAATTTACGGTAATTGAAAATCTTTTTTGTCCAAAAATTTCATAATATCTAATTATTTTAAAACTGGTTTGGAGGATGCGCAAAGTTGTTGCAATATTTTTACGATATTTGAAAAAAAATTTTTTACTATTTAGTTTATTAAAAAAACCCGAACTAGCTATTATTTTCGATCACTGGTTCAAATATTTTATATACCTCTTCTTTTTTTAACCGACTTCAAGAAAAGGAGGAGGTTATCAATTCGTCGGAATATTTTTTATTTTTTTTTTTTGTATATATGTTACCGCATAACTTTGGACCACGTCAACCGATTTCGAAGATTCTTTTTGCATCAGAAAGGTAGTGTCTCAGAGGTGGTCCCATACTAATCCAATGGTTTCGATCCATTCTTTGGATCATGAAAAAATTAACGGTACTCCTAAATTTTTATATGAGAATTGAAGTCGGTTTTGGTTTTTGCTTAAACATTACTTGTTTTTAATTATGTATATATGACCTAAAAAGTATCGCAAACATTTTCTATATTAACTAACACACCCTATAAGAGACATAGTGGGGGTATTCTCTCAGTCTTGCAAATCCCTTGCAAGGTGCACGGTTTGCAAAGCTGTCCCATACGAAAACCAGTTTTTACCGTGCCATCTGTGCACCGCGCAACGCCTTTGCAAGACTCAGAGAATACCCCTAGTGTATAATTTTTCTCACACATTTTCTATGTACGAAAAAAAGCAACGAACTTTAATTCATACAAAGTCAGGTACATATTAATAAAATATTTGTTGGCCTTTAAAATACAAATATTGCACATACACAAATTCCATATTCATTCAAGCACACATGTATAGTACATACTAACATACATTTTCATCAAACACACACTTGCGTACGTGCTTCCAATTGCCTGCACTGTGAGGCGCATTCCATGAATAATTAAATGCACCACACTTAAGGACAATTATTTCCGCAAACAGACATATGTATTAAAATTTTATTTAATCGATAAAGAAATATACATATAAAAGTTTCTACAATGTACATAAAATCTGCCTACATAACCAGTTCGCCCATATTTAAATATTGGAACAAATTGACTAACTAATAAATATACGATTTCTTCCAGAAGATTTCTTTAGCTTGACATGCATTCTAACAATTCTCATTTTGTTGAGTCATATAATTGTAGGATTTTAGGAATAATGTCGTTTATCAAAATTTTTACTCTGACAGGCCCCTTAATTTAAGCGGAATTTACATGAGGTATCCGTGTACTCTCGGCCTTTGGAAGGAAATCGGCTACTCGGCCCAGTTCCAAGCGGTTTTTTGTGTGCTTAAAACACATTTCAGCAAAAATAGGCATTAGTACAAGGTTTTTTAATGTGGAAACATCTGTGTACAGTTCGGCATAGCATTAGGCTATTCAGTTCCGTGTGTAGATCCATATACATCCAGGTTATTTAGGTTAGAAATTAAACATTAATTTCATTTAATTCATTTTGCCGAGATCAGTTCAGGGTACAGTTCATGACTACTTCAGATCTATTTCGTGACTGGTTTCGAACTTGCTTCAAATGATTCTGAACTAACCCCAAAGTGGTTCTGAAAAAAGTTGTGAACTTGTCCCCAAATGAGCTCGAAGAAGTCTTGAAACGCTTCCGAAATGGTTCCTTATTAGTCCCAAAATGTCCACGAACTAGGTTCGAAATCATCTAGAACTAGTCCCGAAATGTCTCTGAATAGGTCCCGAATGGGAATGGCTCTAAACTAATCGTGGAACTAATCCCGAAATGGGCCAGAAACAGGCCTGAATTAATCCAGAAATGTTTGCTTGTGTACATAAAAGGCACTAACAAATTTTCTACTATTTGAACGTAAATTTTAACCATACCGAAAGCTAAGATGTTTACACATCAAAAAAAACTTCAAAACTTACTTGTGTACCCGCATGAAATTGAATTTCAAAAACTAAAAAATATTCCAAATGTTAGTCAGAGTTATAAGAAATCCGACTGCCACATTTCATCAAAACCGTGCAGCCGTTGCATGTTTGCATGTTTTTATTTTCATCGAATTTCAGATCACCCTATACCGATGAAAAAAGTTCTTAATTTAAAAATCAAAATATATCATACATACATCTACAGGCTAATGTCTCTAATTTGACCTCATTTTTGAAATTCTTTTCCAAAAGTATTTTTAAACTAATATCTGCTTAAATATCTTTCGTCTGACATTGTGATAAACATGTATTTCAATAAACTGATAAACTAATTCGAGTTTGAATGTTCGAACAAATGGCAACCCTCCTAAATAAAGGTCAGGAATAAATCCCTTTCCAACCCATTTCGATTTACACCCATCTTACAGAATAATTTGAATGTAAATTTTTAAACACGTGGCAACTCTATTCAAACATTCGAAATGCTCAAACTAATGATTTCTTAAAATTGTTTCGTTTGAATTAGTTAATTGAGTTCCTTTAAAACAGGTGGCAGCCCTCTTCGAAAGTATTTTCAGCGTTAACTCTCCTTCGCCAGAAGTTGCGATACATACATATTTTTATTATTGGATGAATTAAGTGGAATTTTAATTTTTGAACATGTGGCAACCCCACTAAATACAGTTCAGAAAAAAAAAAATTTTCAAACCCCCTTCGATTGATACCTATATTTTAATAATTCATTTAACTGTTTAAATAATTTGAATTTAACTTTCTAAACAGGTGGCAACCCTCTTCGAAAGTATTTTCAGCGTTAACTCTCCTTCGCCAGAAGTTGCGATACATACATATTTTTATTATTGGATGAATTAAGTGGAATTTTAATTTTTGAACATGTGGCAACCCCACTAAATACAGTTCAGAAAAAAAAAAATTTTCAAACCCCCTTCGATTGATACCTATATTTTAATAATTCATTTAACTGTTTAAATAATTTGAATTTAACTTTCTAAACAGGTGGCAACCTTCCTCCAACCCCTCAAAAATATTCTTAGCGTTCAAAATAAAGATTTCTTAACACTCCTTCGTTTGACATTCATATTTTGATATTTCGTGTAACTAAATTCGACATTTCAAGCAGGTGGCAACCCTCTTCGAAATATTTGCAAACTACTGTCTGAAACCCCTTTCGTTTGACACCCCCATGGTGATACATATTTTTCTTACCTAATATGATTTTTTAAACAGGTGACAACCCTCCTATAGTTAAGTTAAGAAACGAAGCTTTTCAAACCCATTTCGATTGATACCTACATTGTAATGATTGATATATTTTTTTTTATAATTTTAATGTAATTTTTTGAAATGTGACAACTCTTTTAAAAAAAGTAAAACCTCATTGCATATCTGCAGTTAATGCATTTTGCTTTGGCGCCTCATTTTGGAAAATCGAACGAACGGTGCCGATTTGATGCCATTGATTATTAAATAATTTGAATTTAATCTTTCAACAGGTGGCAACTCTTTTGGCGTAGAACACGTCTTACGTTTCGATATGGAGGCTAGGCTCAAATGTTATAGTTGCAATTTCTAGAGCTTTACGAGAACTAATAAAGCGATTTGAAGGAGAGGTGTGGCTTCAAAGATAAAATTCCAAACCGATCGACAGATTCATTTTTGTAAGAAACCATTTTGGTTTCTGTCGAAGAAACAACGGTAAATATTGGCTTATTTTGGGGTCAATTTTGAGCCTTTAAAGTGCTCTTACTTACGATTTGCAGGTTAAACTTACATTTTCGGGATATAGGTTCTTTGGAGCAATAGAAATATTATCGTGTACAAAATTGTTGAAGAAATTTGCAAATTTTTTATATTTTCAAAATGCTCGAGAACCGCTCGAATGATTTTGTTCTTATTTTCTTTAATCAAAAATTCAAGACTTTTCCTTTCATGAGGATGAGGATACCGATAAAAGTAAAGATGAAAATAGAGGAAGAAAGATTAAAATAAAGGTAATTATAGAGAAAAGGATATAAACCATATAAATTTTATCGGTTTTGTTATCGATCTTTTTTATCGATTTTGTTATCTATTTAGTTTTCGATTTTTCTATCGATATTGTTATCGATTTTGTTATCGATATTTTTTATCGATTTTGTTATCTATTTAGTTTTCGATTTTGCTATCGATATTTTTATCGATTTTGTTATCGATATTTTTACCGATGTTTTTATCGATTTTGATGTCGATATTATTATCGCTTTTGTTATCGATATTTTTTTCTTCGTGTGTGCTTTCGTTTTTGACTTGGATGTGCTCTTAACCATACCACGTATTCTACGTTTAAATTTAGCGGCGGATTATCGGAGACACGATACAGCCTGCAGACCAAGACGAAGGTGCTGGACTCTTCCTTTTTATACCCGAGCGCACTTGTGCACAAGGGTATTATAACTTTGTTCACATAACGGTTGTTTGTAACAGGCAAAACGAATCGAGATAGATATAGACAAATGTATACATAAATGATCAGAATGAAAAGAGAAATCGATTAAGCGGTGACTGTCTGTCCGTCCGTCCGTCCGTCCGTCCGTCCGTCCGTCCGTCCGTCCGTCCGTCTGTGCACACGATAACTCGAGTAAAAATTGAGATATCTTAACGAAACTTGGTACGTGGACTTCTTTTGGGCATGGGACGGATGGTATTGAAAATGGGCGAAATCGGACAATAACCACGCCTACCTCCCATATAACGGTAATTTTCAGAAATACGAAAAGTGAGATATTTTAGTAACTACTGAAGATAATTCACTCAAAATTGATATTTACAATGAGTTTTAGACGAAAAATAAGAATATTAAAAAATTTTGGCAAATGGGCGTAGCCACGCCTACTTATGGTTACATGCGTATATCTTGGTAACCGCTGCACCAATTTCTTCCAAACTTGGCACAGTTCTTGATCCTGCTACAACATATTTAATGGCCGAAAATTTTTAAAATCGGACAATAACCACGCCCACATCCCATATAACGGTAATTTAGAAAAATACGAAATCCTCGATAAATCAGTAAATATTAAAGCTAATTTATTCAAAATTGATGGTTGCAACAATTTTTTACCAAGAAATACGCTTATGATAAAATTTTGGAAAATGGGCGTGGCACCGCGCACTTATGATCACATATATGTATCTCGCTAACCGTTCTAGCAATTTGAACCAAACTCGGTATGATTATTGTGCTTGCCACATAAAAGCAAAGCGTTGAAAATTATTGAAATCGGACTAAATTACGACCGCTTTTAATATAACGGTATATTTCAGTAATGCTTGAAACTTCAATATTTCGAAATTTAAGGACGCTAATTTACTTAAAATTTATACACCCCGGCTTATCGTGTAGCGGTAGTTTTGGGAAAGGTGGAAAACATATATTTAATAATTGCGCCGGGTATTTAATGTTCGGCTCCGCCCGAACTTAGACTTTCTTACTTGTTTTAAAACCAGTTTACACATCTACAGACCAAGCGCTTTAATTTGACATCTCATTTTTGAAAATCGGGCGAACTGTACAGATCTTTTATACTGAACTAGCAATTCCTTCGCGTATTATATGTACATATTTCTGTGTTCATATGGAATAGCAGCTTATGTTGAAAGGCTGGCTTAAGTAGAATGCGGCATTCGCAGCATACGATTGCGAATGACTCACCGGCGCCGAGCCGTTGAAGAACTTTTGGCAAATTAACGTGCAAGAAATATTTCCGATACTAGCAAGTCAATATTCTTATTAAGTTTCATAAAAAAATTCCTTGTCGTTTAAAGGACAAAGAGAATGCTGAATTATACTAAAGCCAGCTTCTCGACATAAGTTACTATTCCATACGAATCCAGATATATAGATGAGTGTGATGCTGATGATGCGACCGCTGTTAAGAAAAAACCTTTTCTCCATATTTTTTGGCGATGTTACTTTGGCCAGTGCTTGAAACCTGGACATGCGGAGTAGAAGCGCGCACTGCTTACCACTAAACCAAATACACTTATGTACTTGAAAAGACATAGACTTCTTAAACGGCCTAGGACCTATTTATTTTATGTCCTTGGCTGCTCTGAAAGCTAATTTCATCATTCCTTTGTTGATGTTATCGAGAAAGTTTTCTTGTATTTGATAAAAGTATTTTAGTTTAAGCCAAAAAAAAAAAATACAAATTAACCAATCGTCAGTATCATTTACTCAGTTTGCATCGATGCACAAATCTTAAGTATCAATTCCGGCTCAAACGATCAACTGCAAGTACATTCGAATGGTTTTGTTGAAATGTGCAAAAGAGGCAATAAAATTTGTGCTTCTTTTAGCAAACTATCTTTTCGCAAGTTGCAAAGAGACCAGCAAAATATTCTTTTAAAGAAATGAATTGGATTTTGAACTGTCAGATGCACGCTTCACTTGCATTCCAACATTAGTAGGAGGAGCATCACTCGCAGACGCACTCAAATAAATTGTGTTCTGCGAAAATATATGTAACAGTATTCGCTGACCAACTCATGTGCATTTAATTGCAACAAAGAAAGCAGCTAAACTCAGAAAAACGTACTAACACTCAGCGCTCACTACACTGCAAGTCATCCCCCATAAATACTCCACATTTCTCATTCCACTAACAATACTTCAAATACGTATTTGCCTCGTCCCCTCATTCACCCATTCGCAATCTCTCGCCTTTTCTTAGTACCTCAATCTCAGCGGTAATGCACTTCGTCTGCTGGCCATCTCCAGCTTCGACAAGCTCATCAATCTGGAAGCGATCGACCTGTCCGCCAACAATTTGACCCAACTACCCGTTGGCCTCTTCGATGCATCCTCCCAACTGCAGCGCATCAATTTATCACGTAATGCACTGCCGGACATACCTGCTCAACTCTTCGACTCGCTACCATATCTGCGTTCGTTGGACATGTCACAGAATCAATTGTCGTCCGGCGCATTCATCGCTCATCTCTCGCCGCTATTGCCACGTTCCACACTCACATTGGATTTAAGTGAGAATCACTTAACGCGACTTGATACCGATGCCATGGATGCGTTGCACGTCTGCAGCGGGCGTGTTGAGTTGGCCGGCAACTGGTGGCATTGCCAGTGGCTCATCGTTGAATTGGTGCGCGCGCCCGCCCACTTTCACTTTGGACGCAACTATACACTCGCGTCGACATGGAGTGCGGCGTTGCTAAACGTGAGTGGCATTGATTGCTATGATGCCGAGCGTAAGCGCAGTATTGTGGTGCTTGATGCGGGGCATTTGTGGGAGCGACGTCATGGTGTGAGCGGCGATGTGGACTATAAGGTAAGTGCAATAAAAATGCTAATTGTATGGCTATTGAGCATGGTGCATTGCTTGGTGTCTGTTTGTGTGTGCTGATATGTATTTAATTTGTGCTGTGCTTCATAGCAGACGTTCGTCGAGCCTGCGATGCCAACGCCCCCACCGCTGATGTGGCCGCGTGTGCGCATGGACCGCTTTGACTCGCGCTCGATTATCATATGGATGTTGATTTCTATTGGTTTGGCGTTTACCGGACTGCGTATAGCGCGTCAGTTGATCGATAGACGGGAGCAAGGCAGACGCCTGAAAAAATTGCGCGAAATGGTATGTTGAGTGCATATACGAGTACATATTTTCCACATTGTGTGATTATTGAATTGATTTTGCAGAAGGCTGATGAGCTGATGAAATTGACTGCGAAAGAGGCGGAGGCAAATGCATAGGGTGATTGGAGTTTTACGAGTTTTTAGGTTAGCGCTCGATTTATTGATTTTGAGCAGTTTAGTTTGTAATCCGTAATAAAATATTACAAATAAATTTAAAAAAACCTTAAACTGTAGATGCCATTTTTGTACTTTAAACACAAAAAGTGGATAAAGCTCAACCAAGCGTTAATAATGACACAACTTCAGCATAATTCAAATAACTAAATATGTATGTGTGTATTGAGCGGAGGGATGCTAGGTATTGTTGCGAAAGACTACCAAGTCAACGGCTGGTCCACGGCAAGGCTAAGCGGCGGGCGGTAAGGTATCAAAACGATGTATTCGACAAATGACTCTAGACTAAATAGACTACAGCCATGAGATCGGCTATCCAAAGGGAGTAATATACTAAACGCATTGCTTCCGACAAGGTAATGAATAGACATCGGAGTTTTGGTATAACAAGAGTAAAGCTATGTACCTATGCATGTTTCTTGGGGAAAGAGTGAGGCAAGAGGCTGTGAAATAACAGGTGTTGAAATTCCTTGGTCACATACACGAAATAATGGCAATTTTTTTCTTGCCCGTTTTCTTGGGAGCTGCATACTGACCTTTATCCGAAAGCTAACTGGTAGCTAACAAGCCGTAAATAAATACCTACTTAATAAAAAACGCAAAAAAAAACAAAAATGTGAGATAAGGTTTTTCTAAATATTACCTTGTTTATACCGACACATAAAGCTCTTTAACCCAGTTCGCTGTGATTCAAAACGGATACATAAAACAAATTTCAATGAGCTCAGAAATTCAGGAGTGTATTGACTCGAATTTTTCTTCAAATCGGTTTTTTATTTCTCACATCACACTATGGTCTGGCGACTACTGTTTGCTGGCTAAGAGGCGAGAAGTAACCAAATTGATTTGAAACTTAGCGTTTGGGGGTTTCGAGGTCACTGATTTCGAATATAATGTCAGATTTTCGAAATTCAAAATGGCAGATCCAATATTGCGACCAAATTTTATACTTATTTCCCTTTTATCAAAAACTTATACATAAGCGGGGTTTTCAAGGTCGCTGATTACGAATTGCTGATGTACGATTTTCCGAAGTTAAAGCCGAAGCGCATCCAAAATGACGACCAAATTTTATAATTTTTTCCTCTTCAGCAAAAACGTATATCAAAGGGGAGTAATCGAGGGCGCTGAATTCGAATCTGATAGCAGATATTTTAAATTCAAAATGCAGGATTCAATATGGCTACCAAATTTTATAATCTTTTCTTTTTCACCAAAAAAGTTATATATAAAGGGGGTGTTTGAATTCGATGATTTAAAATCTGAGGTCAGATTTTTTTAAATTGAAAATGGCGGATCCAATATGGCTTTATCGGATAAAATTTTAATTTAAAAAATTTATTTAGTTTTTGCTATATATTTTTTTCTCATATATAAACTTTTTCCTTTAGATATAAGCTTATATTTGTATTTATTTGAAAGTACACATGCACAATAAGTATATAACTAATAATTAGGCGAGATATAGAGTTGAAAAAAATAACGTCAAGAAGTTCTTTTCGTTAACTCTAAATTTACTCCTTAATTACCCTACGCAGCTTTGTAGCCCATTGAATTTTGCTATAAATTTTGCAAATTCGAAGATGGAACTTGTTGATTTTTTGTACTTTTTTTTGTGCAGATGTTGCTCATTTTCTTCTCCATTGCGCGAACTTATAGTTTGTACTTTTCAAAATTTTTGTTGATTTTTTTTTATTTAATTTTATTTTATGAAGTAAATTTTTGGCATAACTATAGGCATTTCAGCTAGAATATTTTGCAAGGTAATGCGTTGTGACAAAAAATTACTCATACGATAATTTTGCGATATGTACAGGTAATTCGGGAGTGCAAAATTTTTATGAATATTTGCACAAAGTTTGGAACTTTTTTTGGACTTTTTGTTATAGTATTATCCATAATTTTATATATAGCTAGTTTTGAGAGGCTTCCTGGAGGACTCCTGTAGTCGGAGAAGAAACAGAGGTTGGTATTTCCTCTCTCAAATTGGAAGGGTGGAATGTGCCAAGCCCTTTCATTTCCTTTGTACCAGCCTTGAATTCAAATTTCTTTAAAGTTTTATAGATTTTCTTCAAGCGTGCCGATCGAGAGACCGGGCTCGAGTCCTGACGCAGCGGATTATTTTTCTGTGTTTTTATCTGAATTTTTTTCTTTTTTAAGTTATTATTTTTAAACAGATAGGTGTATATATTTCTTAATTTAATCTAATTCTTAGCAACGTATTTAATGTATTTTTTTAATCTTTTATTTACTTTGATTTGGTGTTTATTGTTTTAAAAATAATTTTTTTTTTTAATTTCATAAGTTTTTAAGTTAATTTTTTTTTTAATATCTTTCAGCCAATTTCACGAAAGCAATTTAAGCGAAAAATGATTTTAATTTTATATGGAAATTGGCAGAAAAGAAAAAATTATTTTCCATTTAAATTGCTGGGGAAACCGGCTTTTAGATTTTATTGTGTAAGAGAGAAAAAAAATCTTTTTTTTTTAATTTCAAGTACCCTTTAGAAATTTATTTTTTCTTCATTTAGTTTAGATTTTATTGTTTAAAAAAGAAAAATATTTTTTTTTTATTTTAATTTAGTGATGTTATAAAATTTTCTTTAACTGTTTTTTGTCTTATTTTAAATAAAAATATTTTTAATCTATTTAAATTTTTTTCGTATTATTTTTTCTATTTTAATTTTCTTTCATTTATAAACTTTTATTGTTTGAAAAAGAAAAAAACACAAATTTTTTAATTTAATTTAATTTTTAAAAAAACTTATTGTTGAAAGGCGAGCAGCATAATGCTAAGACCTCTTCGTTAGCAGATCTTTCAATTAGTCTTTCGAAAGACAGTAAAGAACTTTTAAGAGAGTTGACAGAATTGACAATTGTCTACGAAAAACATGACTACAAATCTAATAGTTTTTCTAGCATTTATTTTTGTTTTAATAATTTGGCAAAGAATTGCTCGATATACGCTATTTAACCTATTTTTTATCAGTTCATTTGTTGAAAGTGTTCAGAAATCCGAGATGAAATTTGGAAACATAAACAACCTACTTATAGATGCGATCTATAATAGCAGCATATTTTTGTAAAATTATTTTACGACGCGATTTCAGCGTGGGACCCAATTCGCCAGTTGGCACTGAAAAATCGTGTGGGAGTATGGCGAATTTTTGTACTTTTTGGGCGTTCGATAATGAACGTTGATTTGCGCGTTTCAGCGCCTCCTCTATAGCCGCCACAATCTTCGCATCAGGCTGCACCAACAAAGTGGTGTCATCGTACTCGCTAAGGTCCGCTGGTATATTTAAAACCTCTGACAAACGTGTATAGTTGAAACCCAATTCTTGAAGCCAAGCAATAGCATCGGGATGAAGTATGTCCAAAGGCATGCCGGTTGTCGAATCCATATCGGTCTGTAGAAGGATGAAGTGTTTTTATGAATAAGATTTTTTTATAAAGCGCGATTTATAGACGCACCTTCAGTGTTAACAAAATCGATAGATATTTGCGTTGGTCTCCAACGAGCAGCGCATTGCTCACGCATGGCAATTCTGCTTTTACTAAATTTTCGACATGCACTGGTGGTATGTTTTCGCCGCCTGCAGTGATGACCAACTCCTTGATGCGGCCTGTTATTGTCAGATTTCCAACGGAGTCTAGATACCCCAGATCGCCGGTTAAGAGCCAGCCATCTTCTGTGAGTATTTCAAGGGTCTTCTCCAACTCATTAAGGTAGCCCATCATGGTCGAGCGACTGCGAAGACAAACCTAAGAGCGATTCAAAAAGAAGCAAAATACACGTTCGACATTCCTTCGAGCTTTTGTTCGACGACTTGACTCACCTCACCATGCCCGTCTTCATTTGGTTTGTAGATTTTTATTTCCACGCCGTCTAAGGCTTTTCCGCAGCTGTACAAATTACCGTAGTCTAAATTCAAGACCGCAGCGCCACCCATTTCAGAGATTCCATAAGCCTCACAAAGCGGCATGTCCAGGCTAGTGAAAAATTTTTTCAATTCAGTTGTCACTGGTGCACCACCCACTATAATCCAGCTACATTGATCGAGGCCCAACGCATACTTGACTTGGTGTGTTAGCTTTGATGCCAACCACAATTTAAAAGAGTGCGATGAATGGCTGCTGTAAAGTAAATTCTATATCAGCACCAATATTTTGAGAGAGAAATAATACTTACGGCTTATCGCTTTTACTCAGATAATGGTCCAAAGTCACTTCTCGCGCCCAATCTAATGTGTAACGTGAAAATCTCGATGAGTTCGCTGTGACTTGCTTCAACTTTTCCTGCATCTTCTCGAAAACTCGTGGTACGCCGAACATGGACGAGGGACGCGCTTTGGCAAATGTTTTCGTCAACGAACCTTTGAGTGCGTCTTGATCGGCAAAGTAGATGCAAGAGCCCATCTCTAAACCCCGATAGACATCGAAAATCT
Organism: Rhagoletis pomonella; assembly: GCF_013731165.1. Classification (NCBI taxonomy): domain Eukaryota; kingdom Metazoa; phylum Arthropoda; class Insecta; order Diptera; family Tephritidae; genus Rhagoletis; species Rhagoletis pomonella. The sequence goes on along the minus strand of NW_023459862.1, from coordinate 31,087 downwards.
GGGCGGCAATATGATTCAAAGGCAGGTAGGAGACGGATCTCTCGCCGGCTTTGCTGAAGTGACTGACAGAAGAAGCTACAAATTTGGCATTCATAATGACAGAGTCGTGAGAGAGCATTGTAGCTTTCGGAAAGCCTGTAGTACCAGACTGCAAAGATTTAAAATTAGTTATTTAGAATTTCGGACTGCAAGTTCGTACAATTTTTTTAAAGCGTAAGAAAGTATAAAATTTTTTACCGTAAAAATCAGAATCGCACACTCATTAGCGCCCACAGCGCGCTCACGTTGCGCCAGCTCCTCGCGCAACTGATCATCGTACTCCAGCGCTATCACATCAGTCCAGCGATAGTAACCCTCCTCCTTACCCACGAAATTCTCAAATGGGCCATGCAGCTGTATGACGGCACGCAAAAGTGGCAATCTCTCCTTCACCTCGCGCACTTTTGCCATTTGTTTGTCATCATCCACAACACAAACGGTAGCCTGGGAGGTTTCCAGCGCATGCTGTACCGCTTCTGGCGAACTGCTCGGATAAATACCGGCCACAATGCCATTAGCGCGCAACGCAGCAATCTCTGCATAATACCATTCGGGACAATTGAAAGCCAGCATGCCAATGGATGAGCGTGGCTGTAGGCCAACATGCAAGAGCATGAGCGCTGTCTGCTCCACATGACGTTCGTATTCTGCGTAGGTGACAGTAGCTGAAGTAGCGTTGGGATCTAAGGGCTCACTGGCGTAGACAAGCGCAGGTAGGTCGGCATAACGTGTGCAGCGGTCGTGAAAAAAATGCGGTATGCTCTGTGGTTCAGTGGCAGCGACACCCTGTTTGCCGATGCGCAGTTTGACCGGTTCGTAGAGCGATGTGGAGATATAGCTGCTGGCGGGCTTAACAGAATTCACACAAGTGGCGACATCCGAGCTTTCGTTCATCATTTTGTTGAGATTGTAATTGCAATATTTTGTTCCTATTTTAGGGTTGAGTGTAAGTTGCTATCGGCTGTGTAAATTTTTGTGTTGAGAACCAACACAAAAGGAAATTAATTTCTTTCTTTATTATGCCCTTATTAAATGTTATTAAAATCTGCTAAGCACTTTGATTTTTCTAAAAAAAAAAAATCATTTTTTATTACTTTTAATTACTCGGAATTGCTTCTAGAATTCCATGGCAACTAAATAAGGTCCACGTAAATACGGCAAACTCACTCTATTCTACCAGACAGATCGATTCTTACTAAGTATCGGGGCAAAATGGAAAATTAGAAAATTAGTGATGTAACATGTTGCCCAAACTAAGGATAAATTTACCGATTCCTCAGTTAATATTCTGGCAAAGGGATCTCTACCATACATTTATAACTCTTCTAATTTGGAAATCAGATATAGAAAGACTCTAAATAAGTTGGCCGCGATATTTCCGACATGTATAATGCAGTCGGTTACGTGTAGTTTGGTAGCAGCCGTACGAGGGGGGAAGTGAAGTTAGAAAAAGGGCTGCATAAAATTAAATTTTTCGGGCAGCTGATGTCCACTCCAAAGAGTTTGTCGAAAGTGTTGATGAAATACGAAACGAGTTATATAACCCTTTATCTAGCGAAATCTGGCCAGCTGTGAAGGAAATGCCTAGATGAGGCCCCCTCGTCGTACTGCGGTAAAAGGGATACGTAACGCTATTAAGTCGTACCGCATTGGTGCCTAAAGTACAGTATTTGGGCAGGACACCTATGGACTTCGCCACTTTGCATCTCAAAATTTCCATGCATTACTCGCTGAGATGACTGTTAGCACATCTATCTATCAGGCAGTAGGCCAAAAGTTACAACAGGAAATCCTCTGCCGAGCGAATTTATCAGCAATGCAATTGCCTATAATTTCACAGTGTCCTAGAACCCAAATCAACTGGATTTAAAGATAATTTGTGGTGATCGAGAGGGAGGTCTTGCCTTCGCCTAACAGTTTGTATGTATGTACCATGAGCGATCCTAGGTCCATGATTTTGGCATGACTATCTGAGTAGATATTTGCCTTCTAGTCGGTTATACACTGGATTTTGACGGCAACTCCGTGGACTGTAAAGGCCGCCACTCTACTCTTCAATCACCTTAAGGGATATCATTAGAGAAGTAACCGTTCAAAGACAGCCGCGAAATGGACAAGTCTGTTTCTTCCGATATGATGTGGAAATTTCCAAGGATTTCCAAGTACTAAAGAATTGGATTAAAGTTAACACCAGAGCTAGCTTTGGCTGCCTTACCCTTAAAGTCAACAGTACAACACTGAGCCTAGAGCTAAGTGCTATAGTACGAGGAGCGCACAGCTCTTCACTGATGCCAACAAGGGCGGCTACGCGTTCCACAGTGGTTCGAATAGCAGAGCTGGAAGTCAAAATTTTATTTGTTTTTAAATGTCTTAATGATACTCGGATTACATTCCTGACAATATATTTAAATAGAAATTGTATTTATTAAAACAATAAACATATGGAAAGAAAGAAAAAGCTAAGGTAACGCCCTAGCTACCCAGCTAGCAAAATTGCCAGAAATCTGTTAGATATCCGTCAGACTCGACGGCAAAAAAGTGAGAAATCTGTATGATTTTAGCCGATATCGGTCAGAGAGGCGTGTGGAGAGGTTGACAGGAAGTCTAGCCGACACAACGTAGGAAATTCTGACTTAATTACCGCCGATTCTGACGGATATCTAACAGATGTCTGCCCAAATAACCATGGAAAATAAGAATAATAAGACGTGTATGCCCGAAATCGGAGATAATTCGATCAGACATATCGGATAAGGAAATAAATCAAATTCTCCAGATATTTCGCCCAGAAATCTGTGCGAAACCTGTAAGACTTCTGCTCTAAATAGTCAACTTTTTATTCCGACTTGTCTGATATCAGAAATTGTAGGGTAAATGTGCTAGCTGGGTACTTAAAACCCACTTTGCTAGCCTAAAATTGAATTTGCCAAAAATCTGTACACTCGAAATCTTTCTAAGAAATCTAGTAAAAACATCAAATTGGTTTAAGAAACTTTGTTGCACAAAGTTTAAGACTTGGATTTATAGAATTTTTGTTAAAGGACCAACTATGTTTTTTATAAAAAAAAAACAATTAAAATCAAATTATAATAAAATAAAAACATAGTCAAAACTTGTTAATGTGTGGGTGTTGCATAGTTATGATACTTATTCATTAAAGAATCATCTGCTATATTTAATTATTTTAAAAAGTATTAAAAAGTAAAGTCATTGTTATTATGAGTTGAAAATAAAATAAAAATCCTAATATAATTCGAACTACATACATATATAAATACAACCGAACTTTAAATAACTAGTGTCTTACGGAAACACTAATAAACTTTTAACAAATTTGTAATCGTCATAAGAATAATTTTTGAACAAAAAAATTTCATATATGAAGGGTTAAGATTTTTTAAAATCTTCATCTGCCACATTGCATCCGTAATTTTTAGTTTTTGGTAAACGACTTTAGATTTGTACTAATTCAGCGACCCAGAAACCCCCCATATACCCAGCTTCATAGAAGTCTATTAGTTCTTTAACATTTTTTGCCCGCCATATTGGATCCGCCATTTTGAATTTTCGGTAAGTGACTTCAGATTCGTAATCAGCGACCCGAAAATCCACTAGATAAGAAGTGGTGTAAAAATCCATGAAACAGCATTTGTTTAAATAGTTTCGTTCAGCTACAAATTGCGATCCGAACCACTGTGCGTTTTAGCCTCCCAATTAAAGTAAAATACTTCTCTAGTCAATGGCTAGATTATAGTTTTGGATAAAGACCCTTTCTCTTCCCCACAGCGCTTTCACAATATTATAAAGCAACTTATTATTTTATTTTTTACTCGATCTTCAATATACTTTCAATGTACAAACATACATATCTATCAGAGAACACAAGTGAAACGCCCCCGATCGAGGGAATCAGTGCAAAAGGGGCTTTATATTTCCAGGTGAAAAGAGCTCCGTATTTACAGAATTAGCAGCAAGTCGTCGGCAGCTAGCAATTTAGCTTCCCCTGCATAAAATCCTACAGAGTGTCTTAAAGATTTCCTCTGGCGATAAGTTGCACGTCGTCAGCGCAGACAATAATCCAACAATCGCTCCCTTTCAGGTCCTCTAGAACGTCGTTTACTACGGCGATGCAGGGAAAGGGTTAGATAATGCCTCGTCGCTACAGGGTACCACTACCGACTCTGATACGATCGAGGCTTTTTCTATCACCAATTAGGTAGCAAATTATTAAAAGCCCCCTCGATATCAGAAAATTTATTAACTACAAATTCTTTATTCTTAAAGCCTGATCTCTTTGGGCATGAATGCAACTGATGGTATACAAGATTGTGCCAATCGAGATGAGAGGAACCGGGTGTGACATCATTAAATTGACACAATGAGGGTGTAAAGCATAATTTTGAATAGTTAAGAAGAGGAACAAGCGAACATGTGATGCCAATCTTCAGCCACTTAAATTTGATCGTATATTCGGTAAAATAACATTATTTTAGATTTCTAGTTTAGGAATGCCGATAGTGTCCTTCCTTTATGAAAGGGCAAACACATAATTCAAAGCGAAGGTTTGCTTTTAACTGCTTGGAGAAATTCCAAGGCCAATTTTAATAGAAAAGAAAGTAGATATGAGCAAGAGGTAAATTCATATTTTCTTTTTAAGTACGTTTATAAATAGATAAATAAAAAATCGCCAAAAGGGGGATTAGCGGTCCGTATAAGGCGCCACCTTTGTTTCGCTGCATCGTGGATTTAGATCAAATGGTAGGTGGGAGCGCACTGGAGACTTTTTCCAACCGAACTGTGCGATAAGATTTACTTTCACTGATCTTTTTTCTTATTTTCAGAAAACTTTTACACTAATAAATCAATCTGCTAAATGGTGCTACTATTTTTGTTTTCAGATAATAAATTTTTAGAGCCACTAAAAACAACTCGAGTGCCACAAAGTGCAATAACTGAAGCTTCATTTAGTTTTTTTTTAATTTTCACTTTTGTTTCACTTCCTTACGTATGTGTATATGTATATAGAATTATGATCCTTTATATTAAGATTTTTTTAATAAACGCCCAGCTACTTTAATTAAAACGCGCGCAACCGCAATGTTCGGCAATTGAAAATGTTTTGAAACCTAAAATCAGGGCGAACGATTACTTATTAGTTAATGTCAGAACTGCTAGCGCATACTGATTACATTCTATAAGAGTTTATCAGTTAGGCTGGACAAAAAAAAAATACAAACATATGCACATACATACATGCATAGATGCGTAAAAAAAATAAAAAATAAAATAAATCATAACTTTTTGCTTTTTTCGTTTAAATACAAATCTCATTTAGCATCAATGTTTGAAGCCAAGTGTGTAGTGCGTAGCAAAATAGTCTGCGAAGGACAAGAGTACAAAACACACAGCTCTTATCAGTGGCAACAACAACGGGTGGCTAACACTAGGAGTATTGTTGTTGCTCTTCTTACGTCAATTCTTATTCAAGCATCATGTTCAGTGATAAGACAACGATTTACGAGTGCATAGATCTTTGAATAGGCTCAATAATATTGTGGTCGAAGGTTCGTATGGCTGGTATCAATTCAAAAAAAAAAAAAATTGATTATAATGTCAAAGACTTCTATGAATTATAAATACATACATATGTACATACATCGGTTCTTTGGCCGCCCCACATTGGGAACAGTATTGCCACTCAGTCATGTATGTTTCCTACCAAAAAACCTCAAAATCTACGAAAAATAAAGCCATTCTGTGAACCAAAAGCGCTTCGCAAAAAATGGGCCGCCCAACAGTCTGCCACCAAGACTCCATCGATGTTTGATTCCTCTCTCCGTAACTAACTAGAAAGTGAATTTTGAATTTTTAGTTATAGCTTTTTTATTTCATTTCAACTCGACGCCGTTTTAATTTAAACCCGTTTGCCGACCTTTGAAGCGCATCCGCTTTTGGATTAGTTGTCCGCTTTGAAAGCATATTCAAACCGGGTTTTGAAGACCGCATGCTCTACGCAAAGATAAAAGATAAAAAATCTCCATATCTTTTGCTTTTCCGACCCAAAAAATTATTTTGTTTTAAAATTTTGTGTATATAGAATTATGTACTCGGAAACTAAACTTTTGATGTTTTTGAAAATCCAATAAAATTCGAATGTGCATGGAAGTACGAAAGCTACCCCTTGGAGTCCATGGTCAGGTTAGCCCTTCATATTCTGTAGCTTGTAAAAAAAAAAAAAACGTAATACTCATTTGCAATAACTTCAAAAAAGACTTTCTTCTCTTCCAAAAAAAAAACTTTGCGAAAGAAGGTGATATGCAAATACATATTTTGTCGCAATTCACAATAAGAACTAAACTTTTTGATTTCGGTCCTAAAATAGCCTCGCTAAATTCTAGAGGATTCTTTGATAAAAAAAAATAAAAATGTAGAAAAAATGTGGTTAACGAAGGAAACTCGTAAATAAACCGGTTTTCCATACAAAATTAAGTAAACTTACGAGGTTTACGTGGTTACGAGGCATTTAAGCGTTTTTATGAATAGCCATAATAAGTTTTGTGAGAACAGGTACCTTTTATAAAAATCAATGAACGATTTCGGAAGTTATGAATTTTCTAAAGTTTTTTACCAGAATAACATCGATGATATTTCACCGAAAATCTGAATCTGTTGGATTAGATTAACTTTGAGGTTTCAAGAGTTTATCTCGGCCTTTCATTACAGTCGGGAAAATGTTTAATTTGTCTCTTTATAAAAAATGTCATAACTTCATAATTTTTGTATTGATCTGAAAGAATTGTACCCAGTTTTGCGAAGTAATACTAAACGAAACTATTTGCTTTTGAAATTTTGGCAAATGATGTTGTAGAAGTAAAAAAAAAAATAATAAAACCTGGTGTAAATTTCAGATTTATTCCAAAAGGTATCCACATGCAGAATTCCACTGTACTCACAAAAATTATTATTATTTTGATTGTTATTATATATATATGTATACATATTATATATGTACATATATATTATATACATATTATATTATATATATTATTATTCTTAAGTGAAAAAATAAAATTCAAATATTAATTATTATCTTTAATCTTTATTGGTTAAACTCGAAAAATAAAAACCATTGTAAATTACAGTAGGACGTACGAACACAAATACATCAATATAGCTAAAACTGTTTTACGACGGTTACAACTTATTGATTTAAAAAAAAAAATAAAAATTATTATTATCCGTCCCTGCACCTACCATTAACGTAACTTTCACATATAATTTCTTAGGTCATTATCGGTAAAAATTATCGAAAACAATTTAAATTTAATCTAAGGTTTACCAATCCCACCCGGGTGACCTTTCAGAATTTGATTTCGTGATTACTCAAGACGATTTGTTCCAACCTAAAAATGCTTTCTGCTCACTGAACAAAATTTCGAACTCATTCAGAAAATTAAAAAAATAATAATTTTTTTATTCAAATTACTACTTTTATAAACTTTTTCATTTTATATATATACGCCGTTTACCGGTACCCACCCATGATTCAATAATAAAAGTTTTCTCGCTCCCTCTTGACAAAATCGGCTCCCTTAGCAAGGCACTGTGTGTGGGTTCGTGTGTGTGTGCAAAGCTTTTGTAGGGGAGCTAAGGGAGTGTCAAAACTCTAATGTCACTAGTGAGCAAACCTTTAATTATTGAATCATGGTACCCACTCTTTTATGAAAGTGTAGCTCATTAACTGACAAAAACCATATCAGACAAAATTTCAAACTTTGTACGGCAATTACGAAACTAGACAAACATTAATAAAATTTATGGGCTTTTTAATTAGATTCCTTATAAACATTCTTAGTATGCAGTCCATTAAATTTTAGTAGAACAAAGTGCAAACTTTAAATAGCTCCCTGTAGGGAAACGAACTAGTGTGGAACTGGTTCGGATCTAGTGCGTTTGGAACAATGACTGGTACGCGTTAATTCTGTTTTGCATGCTAGCGACTGGCGAATTTAACATTGCGATGTCCTACGAAGTGTCCCGTTGCATCCCTTTCGCCCTAGTTCCGAACCAGTTCCAAATTCGACAGGTGAGATCTAGTTCGTTCTGCATCCCCTTTTCTTTAGTTCCAAACCAGTTCCTAATTCGACAGATGAGATCTAGTTCGATCTGCATCCATTTTTTATAGTTCCCCACCTGTTATAAATTCGTCACCTTAGATCTACATTTCTAATCAGGCTTGTCGAAACATTTCCCTTCTATAGTAAATACGATCGGTTGAAGGAAGGACAATACAATCACAAACGTTTAAACGCATTTATTAAAAATTTATAAACCACATTAGTAGTAGTAGTAGTATTAAACTTAAGTAGTTAGTAAAAAACAAAAGTGCGTTCTGCTTAAAAGTAAAAATATTAGTTCACTTTGTCTTACTTGTCTAAATTAAAGCATATTGATTTTTAAGTAAACTCAGTTCTTTTTACTTCGAAAGTTTTTGTCGTACTTAACTTAAATAAGATATACAGTCAGTCAATAAAGTGTAGGTACAGTGAAGTTTTTACAATACCGGCAACTATTTTTTAAATATTTTATTTTCCCCTAATTTTTTATAAAAATATGGTTAATTCTACACCAAAAACCCTAAAAATCAGAGTTCCAAACCATATGCAAAATTAAAGAAAACTCTGCAAATTTCCAACCAAAATTTGCAGTTTATACTCTTTAGAAAAAAGTTAAGTACTCAGTTATTAGCCCATTCAGTTTTAGTATGACAAAGTGCAAGTTTGAGGTAGCTAGGACTTACCATTAATATTTAGCAATTTTTGTTGTTGTTTGGTAAGTTCTAGCTTCCTCATACTTGCACTTCATTATACTGATATTGAATGGGCTAAAAAACTGCAATCTCAGCTTTTTTTGTAGAGAGCGTAAATAGAAAGTGAATTACTTAAATGAAATTTTGCAGAATTTTCTTAAATTTTGCACAAGGTTTGGAACTCTGATTTTTGGGGATTTTGTTGTAGAATTGACCATATTTTTATAAAAAATTACCGGAAACTAAAATATTTATTATTTTTAATATTTTTATTGAGCTTTGTACCACGATTGTTCTATTAGGAAAAATTGAAAAAGCAACAAAGTCTAAGCGGTAGAAGTTATAGCACTATTTCGGAGAGCACCACATCTCCTCATCAGACTTCTTTTTTCTAGACTTCAGCAGGGATCGAACCTGCGAATAGTTGCCTGAATTGTAAAAAATTCGTTGTACCTAAACTTTATTGACTGACAGTATTAAGGTAGCTGTGCTGGATTGCATAAAAAAAAATTAATTTGTCTTTTCTTAAAAAAAGGTAGCTCTGGTAGCTTGCATTTTTAAATAAATTTAGTGAGAAAGTGGTAATTATTTTGACACTTTTTTTAAATGACTCTTTTTCCGCAACTGCATTGCCTTTCTCAATTGTCCTTCAGGATCTTGGCCTTTGTTTATGGAATCACTAAGTATAATGATTATTAAGCAACTCAAAAACTATACCAGCGTGATTACCGACGTATCCTTTTGAGAGATAGCCGCACCCTTATAAAAGGAATAAGATCCAAACTTTTCTGGTCAAAATTTCAGTAGGTTGCGTCTGTATGGCCTTTTCAATTTTACAAATTATCATTATTTTTAAGTGGAAAAATAAAGCTTTAAATTAATGATAATCTCTGCGCGAAAAAATAAAAATAATAAAATAATCATTATTTGTAATCCCAAAAATAAAAATCAAATAATAATTATTTCCGTTTGAGCGAAAAAATAAAACTCAATAATAATTCATAAAATAATGATTAAATGCTGATTTGAATTATTTTACTCATAATGATTACCTTCCCTGCTTTTAAAATTTAAAATAAAATAGTTTAGCGAAAGTACCACATTTCACTGCTTTTGGACTGGTGCGGAACTAGTTACTATCGGACTGGATCGTTTTTGGCGAAAAAGAACTAGTACTGAAATAGAAATCTGGTTCACTAGTTCGTGTTTTCCCTACAGGTCTAGGACTTATTCTTGATTTTTGGAATTTTTTTATACCCGAGCGCACGTGTGCACAAGGGTATATTAAATTTGTTCACATAACTGTTGTTTGTAACAGCCAAAAAGGAATCAAGAAAGATGTAGACAAATGTAAACATAAATGTTCAGAATGAATATAGAAGTCCGTCCGTCCGTCCGTCTTTCCGTCCGTCCGTGTACACGATAACTCGAGTAAAAACTGAGATATCTCAACGAAATTAGGTATTTATATAGGTTGCCCTTTATCCAAGGTAGGTTGCTATTGAAAATGGTGCGAAATTGGACTGTAACCACGCCCCTTCTAATATATGTAACGGTATTTTCGAAAAATGCAAAAACTACCAGATTTCAGTAAATATTGGATCCAAATTGTTCAAAATCAGTATGTGAGGTAGAACTTTGGTACGAAATTATATTATTATGAAATTTTAGGAAAAGGGGCGTGACCACGCCCACTTATGATGAAATACTGTATCTTAGTAGCCGCTTCACCAATCCGTACCAAACTCGGTACGAGCCTTGCCTAAGGCCTAGCTAAGAAATCTGTTGAAATCCTTGAAATCGGGCAATAGCCACGCCCACCCCCCTTATAACGGTAATTTACAGAAACACGAAAACTGCAATAAATCAGCAACTACTGAAGCTAATTGACTCAGAATCGATTATTGCAATGACCACTGAGCAGAAAACTAGATTATTATACATTTTTGGATTTTGGGTGTGGCTTCGCCCACTTATGACCAACAATTTTTATCTCGGTAACCGACTTATCAATTACTATCAAACTGGGTGCATTTATGTAATAATCTTGTTACGAAAAAGCTATTCGTTGAAAATTATTCAAATCGGACTAAAATTGAACCGGCTTCCCGTATAACGGCAATTTTCGGATATACGAAAACTCCGAAATTTCAATAACTGAGGACGTTAATTTGCTCCAAGTTAATACTTACAACAATCTTTTAACAATAAATAAGACTGTTATAGACTTTAAGGTAGTTTAAAGAAAGTTGGAACGACGAAAGTGGATACCTGCACCGGGTATATGAAATTCGGGTTCGTCCGAACTTATACTTCTTTACTTGTTTTATTTAGAGTATTCATCATATTGTATTTAATTGTGGATATAAATACTTTAGCAAAACTCAAAGAAAAAGCCAGCTCCCCCAGAAAGGTTAAATAGTCACCCCTTATTTTGTTTACAATTCATTTAAATTAAAATTACAATGCATCAAAAGCGGGCTGAGTAATGCAATATTACAACAAACATCAGAAATACTCTGGAAAATTACGCTGTGTCATTCCGTGTCTGCACGTTGGTTGTATGGCGATAACGCATCGCTTGCGTAGGTCGGAAGATGTAAATAGATTGTAAACATGACTTGGCATTTTTATTTAAATGAAAAACGCTTACATACATATGCTGTTCTTTTGGTGCAAGCTAAAAAAAATTCAGCTGTTCGGTGTGTTGGGCGTTAATCAATTACTTTCTTAATCATCTTGTTATTTGGTTTAAATATTAATTGCAATTCAACTTTTGATTGCGCATTGTAATTAAACTTATAATTGGACAAGGCTATTAATTTAATAGCAATTGCTTTTCTTACAAAGACTTTACTACATTATCGGCCGTCCGATGATATCTTATGCCTCCGCAAGTTGGTCGAGCTCTAAAATATTTTTTAGAACAATCCTCGAAGGTTAGAGCATTAAAATTCCGACTTCACTTTTTCCACATTTTTGGACAACAACAGCCTCCAAATAGAGGCTTACAACTGTGAATATATGACGGTATGCTTCGAAAGAACAATCATTATGCCGAATTTCCACTAGGCTTTAAAATGAGCAAACAAAAATATTTTCTTTTTTATGCAAAAATGGGCTTATTAAAATAATGCCAAGTGAAAATGCGGCACTTTTTCCCTGAGTGAGGTGATTTTGAAAACAAAAATATTTTTTCCGCCGAAAGTATGTATATTTTTCGTGTTATCTTTGGTATTTGCGGTCGAATCTTAAAGTGCAATATATGTTCTTGCCTCGAGGAGATTTTTTTTTTGTTCCAAAGTTCATTGACCCAATTACTTCTTGTACTTACACATCAGGTCGCAGGTTTTATCGCCCTACCGTACAACCCTTATGCCAGTAAATCAAACCTTCCCGAAAATCATTAAACCATTCCATTCGATGGAAATTTCTAAGATTTTGTATGACCGAACATACATACATATTTCATCACAGATATAACCGACAATTACAGTCAAATCTAAAGTTCGATATATAGAGGATCCTGTCTCGAGGATTAGTTTTTCGATTCCAAAGTTTATGGACGTCAAGTACCCCTAGTTCTAATGCTTACCCATCAAATCTCAGTGTCGTACCACCCTAATGCCAGTAAATTAAAGCTGGCCGAAATCATTACATTTGTCCTAGGAATACTTCCATCCTCCGATTATTCCACGAGATCTATTTAAAAAATGTATTGCCGTCTATAGGTGTCACCGAAAAATGTAAACACTTTTCTTGTTCGCCTGTAGGGTAGTACGGTCTAATGTATGCGCATTAGGGTGGCCCCTAAAAAAATTAAATCAACGATTTTGCTCAGTCTCACCCCTCCCTCAATCGGTAAAACATACCACTGGCACAGATATCACATATAAATTGTGGTCCCGATTGGAGACGTTTAAGGCGTATCGCGCAGGAGGCAAAGTTGAGATTCCCCCATGGAGACTCAAAACAATAAAATCATTTTTTTGTTTTTCATCTAATGCCCAAAATCGATATTACTATAGTTAAATATATCGCATATACATTTTTTTCCAGATTGGAACGGTTAGGTCGTCTTCATAGGATAATCTGAATTTTTGTCCCCTGTGCGACACGCCTTAACCGTCACCAATCGGGGCCAAAATTTATATGTGATATCTTCGACTATAGCAGCATCGAAGTAGGGGTTGAGGTTTAGGAAATCTGATGTAAAACTTGGTTTTCGATATTTAAGGGCCCCCCTAATGTACATATGCATTTCTCGACAATATGTTTGATACTTTATCGCACATTATTTTATTATTTATTATTTGTTATTTTAATATTTTATTATTTATTATTACCCAAATACACACATAAGTGTTATTCTCTTGCTATATCGTCATTTAAATCGGTACCTATCAATCATAAGCGTGTCGTTATTGACAAATTTAACGAAATATTTATCGGTGTAGCCTTTGATTGTGGATACTTACTCGATACACATTATTTTTTATCGATATTTCCATACATTCGATTATTGATTGTATGTCGAAACCGCTATATATTTTCAGCTACTATTACACAATTAAACCGGTCGATAAGTTATTGAACTCAATTTTGTCGATGTTTTTAAATAAGCCAATAATTATCGGAATCGTTAACAAGAATATCGACGTGTTTAACTAAATTATTACCGGAAATTGCATATCTACATATCGATTTCTTTATTAGGCACTGGGGTATCAATATCAGCCTCATCCGATACTGATTCCATGTTCGCTTCTTTGCCACAGAGATTAAAATTCGAGTTATAAAATATTTTCACTTATTCAGTTTATTGATACAGCCTCTCGATAACATTAGCATATTTCTTTAAAATTACGCTACGCCGGGACTTCAAGGTTGGACCTGCAATGTAAAAGAAAATTGCATTTCAATAACGCCATTAAACTCACGTCCAAGCCTCCAACCTACCTATTTCGCCTGTTGGTATTGAGAAATCGTGTGGCAACAGCGCAAATCTCTGTACCTTCTGCGCATTGGACAGGGCATTTCGGTTGGCACGCTTTATGGCCTCTTCAATGGCCACCACAACCTTCGGGTCCGGCTGCACTTCAACGGTCGCAGCATCGAATTCTTCCAACTTCGTGGGTATACGTAGAACTTCAGAGAGGCGTGTGTAGTGAAGCCCCAGCGATTGGAACCAGGCAACGGCAGCTGGTTGTAGAGTGTCCAAAGGCAATCCAGTTTGGGTATCCATATCGGTCTAGAGCAGAGGTGCAAACAACACTCTTATGATTAAGGCACTTATCGATTTACTAACCTTAAATGTCAGCAATATGGTGAGGTACTTTCGTTTGTCGCCAACAAGTAAGGCATTACTGATGCATGGCAATTCTGCCTTCACCAAATTTTCCACGTGCACTGGCGGTATATTCTCACCACCTGCCGTAATGACCAATTCCTTCAAGCGACCGGTTATAATAAGGTCACCATTTTCATTAATATAACCAATATCGCCTGTGTGAAACCAGCCATCTGCATCAAGAGCCTCATTCGTTTTCTCTTGCTCTTTCAAATAGCCCATAAAAACGTATCGACCACGAAAACAGATCTGCGAATGCATTTCTGTGAACAATTTTACTTGCTAAAACCTACGTACGTTTCCAGCTTACCTCACCATGTTCTTCCGCAGCAGTCTCATCGATTTTCACTTCCATGCCTCTGTATGGTTTGCCAGCGCCCTCTACTTGCCGAGATTCTAGTACAATAGTAGCAGCGCTGGTAGTTTCGGAGAGACCGTAAGCCTCATGTATTGGCAGGTCTATACTCAGGAAGAACATCTTCAAGTCTTTGGAGACAGGTGCGCCGCCAGAGCTGACTATATCGCAGCAATTCAGACCCATGGCGGCTTTAATTTTTCCTGTTATACGTGAAGCCAACCAATATTTGATGGAAGCGGGTGGTTTACTAAAAATTTCAACTGCATTATTTAGGTGAGCTAATTTAAAATAAATGTAGCGAAATTTTTTTATACTAAAACTTACCCTCTTCCGTCGTGGTTCAGGTAGCACTGTAACATTGTATTCCGGGCGTAATTCAGTAGTAGTCGCGCCAACCAAGAGGACTCTGATTCGACTTGCTTCAGGCGTTCTTGCATCTTCTCGAAGACACGTGGCACTGCGAAGAAATATGTTGGGCGCACCATAGTCAAAGTTTTCACCAGAGTTCCTTTGAGCGCATCACGATCTGCAAAATAGACGCAGTTACCACTACGTGCGCTCACAATAATGTCGAACATTTGCGCGGCAATGTGACACAGTGGCAAGAAGCTGACACCAACCTCCGAACCCTCTTTGAAGTCTACATTGAGTGGTAAGGCTTTGGCGTTTAAGATGATATTATCATGGGAGAGCATTACAGCCTTTGGCAACCCAACTGTGCCAGACTGTGTACCATAGGTTAGTAACAATATTGAGGAAACATCATTTTTTCGAAAACTACTCACAGTGAATACTAGCATCGCACACTCATTAGCCGCTATATTGAGTTCGCGTTTCAATAGTTCTTCCTTCAGCTGCGCATCGAATTCCATAGCCATTAAGTCAGCCCAACGATAGTAACCCTCCTCGCGACCTACATACTCTTCAAATGGTCCTTGCAACTGTATGACAGCGCGCAACTGTGGTAAACTTCCTCTCACCTCGTGCACCTTTGCCATCTGCGTCGCATCGTCGACCACACAGACGGTCGCCTCCGCTGTTTCGAGCGCATGACGCACTGCTTCCGGTGAACTGGTCAGATATAAGCCGGACGCCACAGCGCCACAACGCAAAGCGGCCATTTCGGTATAAAACCATTCGGGGCAATTGAAGGCGAGTATGACAGCGGTGGTGCGTGGACGCAAACCGACATGCATCAGCGCGAGTGCTACCTTTTCCACATTGCGTTCGTATTGTGCGTAAGTGACGGTCGTCCAAACTGGTGTGGTGGGGTCGGTGCTATTGTTGTTGGTATCATTGGCAAAAACTAGCGCGGGTAGATCAGCATAGCGACGACAGATTTCGTGAAAAAAATGTGGTATGGTTTGTGGTGCGATGGAGGTAAGTCCCTCTTTGCCAATGCGCAGCTTCACTGGTTCGCTGAGGGAAGTCGATGTGTAGCTGGTGGCAGGTTTGAGGATACTCGGCGATGTTGTAACGGTTTCGGTATGGTTCATAATTGTAGATTAACGTGTTGCAGGCTAGTTGGAGAGGACGGATGTGTATTGAGAACAGAGGTCGCGTCAGATCATAGAAGAAAATGATTTTGTCTAAAATAAGAAAAAAGATATAAAGTAATTAAATTAATTTAAATTGAATTGAGGTGAACTGGCTTTCACATCCCAGCACCGCTTAATTATAGAGTTGCCACCTGTTTGAAAGTTGAAGTTTAAGTAAATTTATAAAATAGGAAGAGGTTTGAATCGGTTTACAGCCCAAAATATTTTTGTTGAAGGTTGCCACCTGTTTGAAAATTTCAATTTATTTTAATTAATATTATTAAATTTTAATTTATTTTAAATGCAGTTTTCGCGGATATATTGCTAGAGGTCTAATTAAAATTATAGAAAAAAAATATGGAGTTGCCACCTGTTTGAAAGTTGAAGTTTAAGTACAATTTTAAAATAGAGCAAATACCACAATATGGCTGTCAAAATGAAGAAGTTTAAATCGGCTTACAGCCCAAGATATTTTTGTTTAAGGTTGCCACCTGTTTGAAAATTTTAATTTATTTTAGTTGATAAGATAGATTTAATATTGCAATATGAGTATCAAAATATAGATGTTAAGGAAAGTTTACTGCCGGAAATATATTTGACGAGGGTTTCCACCTATTTGAAAAATTTCATTAAGTTAAATTGATAAAATAAATGAAATATTACAATACGGACAACAAACGGCACAAAAATACGTTTAAGGCGCAGTGAAGTACGCCAGGGGTTTGCTAGTATTTACATAAATACAAATCGCCGATGTTTTTGCAATACCGCCCATCGACCACTTGCAAAACCACCTAAATCGCCGTTGTGGTCGAAAATACGATTTGGTAACCCTGAACTCATATATTGAACTCATATATTGCTTATAATGACTTTTGCAAACATCTGAAGGCATTTTAAAGATCCATAATTCCAAAACATTTTTAATAGGGTTGCCACCTATTTTGAATCGCATATTTATTTAATTTTTTGTTTAGAAAAAAAAAGGTTAAATATTACTATACAAGGGTACCAAGAGAAGCTTCATCAACAATGCTTTCGCTATATGCAAAATGTTATCCCTTAGGATAATAGTGTAAGGTTGCCACTTATTTTCGATTCTACACAATTTATCTAAAGCATCGCAATGCAGATATCAAATGAAAGGTATTGTTGAAAACATTGATCAGAAAATATTTTCCATCGGGGTTGCCACTCTTCTATGTAATACAAATTTTTATTTTGTTAATTTCAATCGGCATTTTTAAGTATACACAGTACATATACACTCAAGATATGTACCATTCATTCCAGCGTATTTCGGAATAGGGTTGCCACCTAAATTTTGGAGTAAGAAATATACTTACTAGATATCGAAATCTATTTTTGTTTATTTCCAAAATATTTTTTTAAAGCTATCCAAATCTTGAAAACTTTAAAACATATATACACTCCGGACAAAGCTCGGTCAACCTGGTACTATACATAAGTCGAAAAAAATAAAATTAAAATTCAACAAAATCAAATTAATTTAAAGTCAGCGCCTAAAAATCTTCATTCCCACAAGGGCCTAAAAAAGTCAAACACAGCGTACATTCACTGACATACCCAACCATATATATATATATCCACAAATATGCACATATCCACACAAATTTTAAACTATGTACATTAGAGTGGTCCAATTTTTGTATGGGGAAAAATTTTCATCCTTAGTTTTTCCCTTTGGAATATTTGTAACATCTATACCAACTTTCACAACAGGGTGCTCAATGACCATGCAATGCGCTACTGGTTTTCTATGAAACTGGCAAAAAATATCGGTGATTTTTATAAAAAGGTGAAGCTTGTGGTATGTTTTAGATAATTTAAATTTGAAATATTCTTAAATTACTTAAGCAATTCTTTTATTTATATGTATATGTACACAATACTTCTAGAGGAAAATATGAGCATCATGAGCATCCTCTATATTTATACTTAGAAACGTAAAGTTTGGTACCAGCATCTCTTTCGCCAAGAGGAAAAATGTTGGAAGGTGCCCCAAACCCTATCTCGGAAAAATTTTTTTTGGACCACTCTAATGTACATACATACTTTCAAATATTAGTTTTGCACTACGCGGCGATGCAACAGTTAATGTCATTTCCAAAGCTATCGACTTATTTATCATGTTTAGGTACATGACCATTTCACCACATAACTAAATGAGTACCTATCTATCGTTGCATCGTAGGAAGATACATGCTCATGCATATGTTTCTGCTTACTTACATGAATAAATGCCTGCACATAACATAACATAATATACAATACTTATCAGCTATATTTGTTACTCGCTGTATACAGACACACACACACACACACACACACTGCATTTATATGTGATTTATTTGTAGATACATATAGATTTCTTGTTTTTCAGCAGGCGCACAGCAATTAGTAGCCAAACGAGATGTGCTCATTGCTTTGCTGTACAGCTGTTTATGGATATATATATACATATGTATGTCTTTATAATGTTATTTTACCATGCACCAAAACAACCATCCAACCAACCAAACAACCTACTTACATATTACTTACGTACTGCTATATGAACTCTGGCAAATATTCATATATCTACCTACATACATATGCATTTACGTACTTAAGCACATACTTATGAATGAGAATATATGTACATAGTACTATGCTTACGTGTTTATACTATATCCATACATACATATGTGCATATGTTTGAATGCTTGCGCTCTGTTTCGGTATCTAGATACAACTTGTTCTACATAAATACTTAAATACTTGTACTCGCTTAAGCCGAATGGCAATTTCTCACGCATCAAGCATGACAAATGGAGTGTGTAGCAGAGTGTGTATTTATAAATATTTTTTTTTGTGTATTTTCATATATGTACTTACATACATACATAGATAATGTCCGTTTAGATAAGACGAAGAAAGTACAGAAATACCATATCCAATTTTTTAAAAATATAATAAATATAAAATATATTTTTAAACTAAATTAAATGTGCTACTGCAACTCTCCCTTGCTTTATTTAATTTTATTTTTTTTTTTGTACTGTGGGCCACCTTTTTTGTCTCCTACTGCCGAAGTCTTCATGCCTTTAATGAATATCAGAAAATTTTACTTAAACATATTGCTGTATTTTTAATAAGTTGTTTTTTCTCGGAAGTTCCTTTTTCAGCATCTTAATGACGTCCGAACTTCAATTCGTCCTGGATGTCTGAAATAAGTGAAAATGTTTTTATTGGAAAACGGGAAAATATGAATTACCAAGTTCACAAGTTACATCCTTTGGTCGTATTACCGACTTCCGGTTTCGACCGGAAGTGGGTTTAACTGACCGCAAGTCCATTTTGTTTAATAGGATATACATGTTCGTACCATAGATTCGGAATCTGCGAATAAAATTGCATAACTTGTGTCGGAAACTTTTTTCCTGTCTCGATCGGAAGTGGGTTAAACTAATCGCAAGTCCATTTTTTTAACGGGATATTCCTGTTTTTACTTCAGTTTCGGAACAAAAATATATGTAACAACAAATATAGAAATATAAGTATTTACATAAATATGCAAGAATGAATGAACGTAATGACTAGAGTACAAAAAGAAATTGTATAAAACGCAGAAAACTAAAGAGAAAATTTATAACCACCTCATTATGCGACTTTATCAGTGAAATATTCAGAGATAAGTTTTTTGAAATCTGTTTTACAAAGCAAGTTTTTTTAAAGACAATGGAAGGGAGTTCCAAAGTCTGAGTCCATTAACAAAAAAAATTCTTGAAGTGCTTAAATAATTAAACTTTGGCCATATAAAATTAAAGGCGCGTGTGCATTTGGAAAACTTAAGCTTATCATTATAGATATTTTGGCTTTTATAAACAAAACAATTAAACATAAATATACAATTACGAGCTTTTCTAAAGTTTCTTGGGTCACAGCCAAGTATCGAGTTTCGCATTGTAGATAAATGGTCAAATATCTCCAAGCCATATACATACCTAGTGCCATGGTTAAATGCAACATCGAGTTTGTGGAGGGATTGAGAGTCTATTTTGCTGTACACTATTTCGAAATACATACGTAATTTGAGGAACAATAAGGCTTGAGACCAGCTTTTTTTCGTGTCTGAGGGTACGAAAAGTGAGAATACTCTGAGGCAGCGCAAGGTGTAATAAATTTTTCCCACAACTTCATTGATGTGGTCGTCACAAGTCAGCTTGGAATTTATAGTAAAACCCAGGTTTCTCACTTTGTCAACCAATTGGAGCTTTGCAGTTCGAATATTAAGGTGACGGATGTCAGAAAGTAGGATTTTATTTATGAATATTGGTAATACATCACGATTTTTGAGCGTTTAGGCAGAGGAGGTTTTCAGCGGAATCGAGCACAAGTCCTCATTAAGCTTACGAGTTATATCCTATATATGTAGATATATATGTAATTGAACATCGTCAGCGTAAGCGTGTAGACGAACATGGGAGCAAGAGTTGAAGATATCATTTATCATTTCGATCAAATAATTTAAATTCACTGCTACTATCAAAAAATTTATTTACTCACTGTGGCTAAAAGCAACTGATGAAACTGGAGGTAGGTATGTATATACTAAATTAGAATAAAAAATCTCCAAAAATACAATATTATCAACTATAACAAATGATTGCTAGACTTCTCGTAAAAATATTTGAATGGTAAAACATCTGCTACTGGTGATGACCTCCGTTTTGGCGTCAGTTTTTTTTTCTGATAACAGCCAAAAATTCTATGTATTTAACTGGAATCACTATGAACGAAAAATATTTACTGATAAAGTTTTTTTTTACTTTGGCAAAACATACTATACTAACTATATTACTAAACAATTGTCTCAAAATGCTTTACTTGAGTTTTGAAGAAATTCTTTCGGGGAAATGCGTAATATTTTGATTGGTAAATGAAGCTTGAAGTTTAAAGCTCGTGGAGATACAGAAATTATTTATTTGATTGCAGTAGTCGGGGAGTGTAAAATTTAGAATTACAAAAATCAAACAGACTTATATTTTTAAAGTTGTACTGACAAGCACGGGTTCCGTACACGGGCACTGATACATTTGCATAGGCAGGAGCCTATTCGGACGAATCTGAGGCGGTGGCACTGGGCTGCCCACTTGGAATAGTTACTACAAAGAGAAGGTAATCTGAATTTCCTGGGGACGGCTAGAAACGAGATGTACAAGCTAGCAAGATATAAAGGTAATTATGGTCTATCAAGGGAAATATGGCCTAACTCTAACAGGACTAAAACCGCAATATGCCGAAAAGATCAAGTACATAAGTATATAGAAACGTGTGAAACGAACAGTACTATCTTATAATAGAACTTTTCTCAACTGTCAACAACAAGAAGATGGTGAAGAAAGTATTCTGTCAGAAGTCGAAAAATTCATTAAGGAATCTAAATAGTTTAAGAAAGAAATCTAGGATTAGCATAGATAAAATTCATTTCCGATAATGGCAGCATAAAAATGGCGCG
The DNA here is from genome assembly GCF_013731165.1 of Rhagoletis pomonella. Taxonomy (NCBI): domain Eukaryota; kingdom Metazoa; phylum Arthropoda; class Insecta; order Diptera; family Tephritidae; genus Rhagoletis; species Rhagoletis pomonella. Next base: position 9,472 of record NW_023459862.1, on the reverse strand, counting down.
ATAGTACGCTAATTCTATCCTAAGCAGCTACTGGAAAGCCCTGCAACCAACGAACCATATACACGGATGGCTCAAAAATGACGGAAGGGTGATAAATCGTGAATATTTCAAACGCTTTGGTATAATTTTTATTTTATTTTATTTTTTGTCGCAAAAGCCGCATTCCTGGCATCTTCAATGAAAGCCCAGCCAACCCAAATTACTGTGGACAGGAGAGACATTCCACCCTTTACACCTGTAGGGCGGCTATAGGAAAAGAAGGAGAATAAAAACACATCTAGTACATTATCTTTAAACAAGATTTTGGCCAGAGCCGAGGCACAACAAACGGCATTCATAATTGTAACGCAAGCAGTACCTTCTACACCCATTAAATCTCTGCAGTTATTTTTACATCTTCCACCGGTTGGACTCCATGGCAAATTGCTGACCGGTTTTAGTGCTGCCAGGCTAAAAGATAACTCGAGCACACAAAAGTCCTTGCAACTCTGCTGAAAAATCCACGAAAAATTGCTTATACGAATACAGCCCCACTGCTCTGTTTAGACGAAAAATTCTCCATAATAATTCAAAAAGATGGTACCAAGCTAAGGAAAGAGTATGCAACGGGCTCATAGCTACCGCCCCTCCAGAACGCAATTTCACTATATATTTTAAAAGCCAATATATTTAATTTTAATTCTCTAAAATTTAACGGAACGGAATTTTTATCAACCTGCTGGCATCTAAATGCTTTCAGGGGTTTTTGAGCAAAGGACATTTTTGGAAAATTAATAGTCAATGGGTTTGAAAGGAAAGGCACGGATATAGCCTAGGTCAGTTTTGCTCAAAACAAGCGCATACGTCTATTCTCCTGATAATACTTAGAGATTAGTGACTCAACTCATCGAGAAGGTAAATATAATGGGGACCGTGGAGCCCTTTTTTCAAAATACCAGTGAAATTTAACCATAAAATGACGTAAAGCGATTTAAAACTCTTTCTCGGCTTCTGTCTCATATTAGTAGTAGGGTTAATAACATGAAACTGATCTATGAACACGCATGGAAATTGGTCTGTATAACCAACCACCACCAAAAGAAGTGAAAAGCATCGATCCTTATGTCTGCCATTGTTCCACCCTGGTCAAGAATCGCGTCGAGTTCCTCAGTGAGTACATTCTACATATTTTGCGCTTTATGAGATGCGTTCGTTGATTAAATTTCTATGGAAAAAAGGAAATAAATGGCTGCCGCCAGTAATATCACAACAAACTCTCTCAGCTTGCGTGCGCCACGGTGCTCTTGCTACCATCCACTCTCACTCTAACCGAACCTTGAAAGTATGGTTTCTCTTTTATATCTCTCCAGATAGTAGATCCTGATTAGCCTTCATTGGGCCACAATTGGCCATTAATTAGTCCACAACTCAAACCTTTGCGGCCTTTTCCGTGCACAGGTCGTGACTTATTGATTCTTGAGTAATCTATTTCAGCTAGTATTGGATATCAATAAATGACTGCCTAATTTCTAGGAACCCAGTTAACGACACGATTATGTGTGCTATTAATCGCTTGCTCCTTTGGAACTGACAACTTTTGGCAATTTTTTTATTTTTTTATTGGAATGTTGCCACCAAAGTATCTCGCACTAGGCGCCATATTTTTAAAAGTTATGGTAGGGATTTGCAATAGCAAATAGTTTGCAATAATAATGCGTCATTCGCCGCGAGCAAAGCATACATTCCAAAGGGAGCTGTATTTGAAGGAAAGTTAATAAGCGACTCAAGTGATATGCTTCTTAGCCACTAAAGTAAAAGAAAAATTCGTCGTTGAATTTCGTTAATAAAATTTGCTCACTTTGATATTACAAAACGAAACTTAATTCAATTTAAAATAGTTGGCACCAAAGTAAGTTTGAGACTTTTGACCACAGATATTGAAATTTCAGTAACTGAAAATTAAAAAGCGTTCAAAAAAATATTTACGAGTTTTAACTTCGAGTTCTTGAGAGAGAGTTGAAACTTCGAAACAAATAGGCGGTTCGCGAAGATTGGGCTCCCGTACTTGATCGCAGATACGCATACTGACTGCTCCACTTACGGTTCAAGTATGAAGGACAGCGCAGGTGGAGGCAAATGGCTCACGGTGATTTAAGTTGAAATATTAGCAATCTTAAACTGCACAAAGTGAATCTTGAAAGGCGTTTAAAGGGCCCCTTTTCTGGTTATCTTTTTAGATAGCCAAGCAGCCTTCTGATCACTTCCAAAGAGGATGATTAAACTCAAGCTGGTTAGAGACAAATTCGGTACGCTAAAAATTTGGGCAGCCAAAAACAGGGTAACACTGTGCTGGATACTAAGCCAATGTGGAATCGAAGGTAATGTGGTCGCCGATGAGTTAGCACGAGATGGATTGCTAAATACCTTTTTGGCACTGGACTCATTCGCTGGTCTCAATTGATCTTCGCAGTGAGGTACTTGTAATAAGTAATTCGCCTACCAAAGCCCTTTTAGGATTCATTAGGGAAGCCGAAATTATCTTGGGCACACTGTGTTAGGGACGCTCTCTTTAAGAAAAAATAATAATTTTCAAGTTGCAGTGTCTCTTGCCCTGTTTCTCGAAATAATGTTACATTTATTCTGCCCTTCACCAGGGCTGTCAAGCTTTCGTGTTCATTTCTCAGCATCTTCACTGCATATTGCGTGCTCTTTCTTTAAAATGTTGCACTCTGATATATGTTGCCATATAAGAAGGTGGCATTTTTTTCGGGAAAAGAAAACGCCACTAGTGTTCGCACTGTTACTACCACTTTAAATTTCTAACGGTTTTGTCTGAAATTCGACTCTTCCATTCTTCAGCGGAATGATTAATTAGGGCAATCGCTGCGTGATTTGCTTCAAAGAATGCACAATTTTAAACTTAATTTTTCTAATTATTTTTGAAAGTTTAATATCTTTTCCATTTTTAAGAGATCAGGATACCACTTTTCAATTGGAAGGTATTTAATCGGAGTACAATCGAAAACAGCAGTGTCTGTACTGTGCCTATCATGCAGCTTAAACACCTTCACATTTTATACTCATTTCACACATAAACACTTCGGAATTGACATAATTTTCTTTTGACAACACTCACTTTTTATTTTCCTTTTTTCACTGGCACTCCTTTTAATTGCGGTCCTTGAACAAAATTTGTTCCACTTAATTTCACTTCCTGCTAAATTTAGAATTCAGAACGTCTTAAGTCAGCGCTGTGCGAATAGCTACTAAAACACAATAGAATCTAAAATTTCGTTTGAAAATCGCGCCACGATACCTATGTGCATATGTATGTACATACTTTGTACGTAATTTCTTTTGCTTGAAGTTCAATCAAAGGTTAAATTTCACATTTAACAGCTCAACATAAAAACTATTTACACAAACAAAAAACAAGCGGACTCATTAACTTGCACTTAATTTCATTTTTCTTTGACTTTATTAATACACTTTGTGTTTTTTTTCTGTTAACTTATAATAACAATTTGCATAGCTAAGTTTAAATACTTTTGCACCCATCAAATAAATATATATATATATATATATGCATATAAGTGATTAAAAAAAGCTAGCAATGTACAATGTACAAACAGTTATTTGTTTCATTGTTTTTTTTTCATTTACACACAACTAATTCATTTATTGATAGTTAGCTTTAGAGAACACTTATACCTTGTATACATATGTACATACATACAAAATATGTTATGTTTGTAAATGACCTACCTTAAGTCGAGCATAAACATTTACTCAAACTTGACATAGCCGGGAATGAGTGAGGTATAATTACGGTGACCATTCCTATCGATTTTGGCGGGACAGTACCGATTTTGAGAAAATTGCACCGCTGAATATTTTTTAAAGTCGTGACGTATAAGTGTCCCGATTTTTCATATTTGCACATTTCTCGTAATTATACAATGTTTTCTTTATTAATTTAATAAGAGTCATGGTAACCGATTTCTATAATTCTTATTTTAAAGGAAAGGTGGTGGTTTTAAAGGTCAGAGGTAGTCCCATACTATTTAATTGGTTTAGGTCCGATCATTGGATCATTAAGAAATAACCGGTACGCTTAAATTTTTATATGAGAATTCGGTCGTAAGTCGGTTTTGTTTTTTGCTTAAAAACTACTTGCATAATTATAAGTTTTGTATATGTATTTGTATTGTGTGTATACATTTTTGCGATCATTTTTTAAGTTTTTTTTCTCGTTGTTTTTTTTTTTTTTTTAAATAAGACTGTGTGAAAAGGTGCTATGTCGTTTTATTCTGAAAACAAAATTGTAGGTTCGGATTCGATGCTTTAGAAATGTTCCGATTTTGTGGCCTGCTGTGTTTAAAGTTTGCGTTTCCCTGTGGAAGCCTTTCTATTTAGACGAGACAAATAACAGGGTAGTGATACTCACGAGTACAGTACAGTACAGTCTGGTACAACAAACACAGTTCTCAAAGGGTCGATTGCAATCCCTTTGGATAGATCGAAGTCATTAGCATCAATTAGTCTACCGGACCTTAAGTGGAACGGAGTCTGGGTTCAACTTTGAAAAAAATTTAGGTCTTCTTTCCAAACTGATGTAACTGAGAAGAGGAATAACCTCAAGCTCGGAAATACTATCATGTTAGGATCAGAGCGTTTTTTTCTTGCATTAAGGGCCGGTTGTTCAATGTCTGATTAGCACAAATCGGACGTAGAAGTTTAAGTAGGGATAACCAGACATTGAACAACCGGCCCTAAAAGAGCATGACCTTACCTTCAAACGGGGGTGGAATTGCCTTCAACTACCATATAGTTAATAAAACTAGTCGACCCGAAATACAGCCTTTATCATTTGACCATAATTGCTTATTTAAAATTCTCCGCTGAATCCGAATATCAAGTCAAAGTATAAAAAAGTACAAAACTACCCCTTTTTAATTGCTTTTTTTTTGGGTAATATCGAAATTTCCTTTTATATGTATTAGTGAAGCTTAATAAATTTGCTATTATTCATGTTACTGAGGTGATAACGCAGGCACCTAAATAATTCCCGTGAAGTACCCAGTGGGAGTTGGAAGGTTCTTCCGGCCTAGATTTATGAGCTTTTTTAAAATGCTGTGTGCTTTGGTGAGCCCACAAACGGGTTTCGGGCCATGGAATATTGTGGTAGCCCCGTATTTTGCTAACCTGTCTGCCTTTTCATTGCCATCGTGGCCGTCATGGCCCGCCACGCAGCCCAGTAACACTGTGTTTCTGATTCCAAGAGCATTTAGGGTACTGAAACAGTCGTTCATTAGTTTTGATGCTATGGTGTGGGATTTCAGCGCTAGCCAGGCAGCCTGGCTGTCCGACATAATGCAGATGTTTTTAGAAGTTGTGCCTCTTCGGAAGCATTCTCTGACACAGATCTTTATCGCATGAATCTTTGCTTGGAAAATTACTCAAATATACCAGCTCTAGTTTTTCCATATTCCAGTTTTGATCCATCAGTATACCAAACTTCATCTTCTGGTTTGGTGTATGGGTTCCCTGTACTCGAGGATGGTCAGTCCTCAATATATGCCTTGAAAATCTAAGAAATGACTAGTTTTGGAGCTACTGCATCCCTCATCTGCATTATGGGATCATTTATTTTCGGTTTTTAATTCGTAAGTATTTAAGATTCTAAGTGCCGAAAGGGTGACCTATCTCTCCATAAGAATTGGGCTTAGTTTCGTACTCCACCATGCCGACTTCACAACCGTATTAAATGACCAGTGGGGGAGAGTCCGCAAGTTTTTCCAAAAAGTCGCGTGCAAGCGAAGAAAGCTCTCATCTCATCTTGTTGACGGTTAAATACAAATGTACGTTCCAGGTGAGTGTCTTATCTAGCCTCACCCCAGGTATTTGTCTTCACTTGAAAGACCTATTATATTGCCGCCAGAGTAAGTGGATAACTTTTTTCTCCGGGTAAACGGAACCAAAGTAGTTTACGTGGGTGAAGGGTCGTTTTCACAAACTCTGGTTATCCCTAATCCCCAGCTAAACATCATTGCCGACGTTACTGACTCCATGCATATTACGTTGTGTCGGTAGCGTCGGTAACGATGTTTAACTGGAAACTAGTGTTAATCAGAGATGGTGAAAATGGCGCTTAATTGATAGTCCTTTGGTATGACACCAAATTTGCGATAAGCGCAGGACTTGTTGCGCGCGGCTGGAGATCGTTTCGTTATGCAGCCTTGTTACACACATCGCCACATCGTCTGCATAGCCTTGTGGCTCGAAGCTATGGTCGTTCAGTAGGAAGAGGTTTTCATGTATAACCACAGAGAGTACACCCCCTTCATGTGTTTGATTTGCTTAAAACTTTTAGGGTTGATGGACAAACATAAATAACACAGGCCGACAAAATAAGACCGATCTCCTTACCCAGAAACCAGACTATACTTTCCCGAAGGTTTTCGGTGCGCTGAATTCAAATATGGCCACAGAATTGCTCTGTGTAATACAAAATATAAAATGCAAAAGAAAAGTTAGCAAGCACCAGATAGTACCCATCCAAATATGGTGTTTTGCGCTAGTAATGGGCCCAGAGTCCCAGCAGGAATGGCGCCTAGTAAAATTTTTAGGAATACCTCTGCACCGAGGATTAACAGAAGTGGTGCTGCGATGTTAAACCGGGGATCCGCCAATCTTAAATTATTGTATGGAGCGGCAGTCGTGGCATCGAGGCTTGTTAGCGGGGTTCTTTGACGGTAATTGCGAACGGCTACCACGTGTACCGTCAAGGTAGCGGAATTTCCATGTTTTCCCCACATCTTGATGAAACATCATCGCTGATTGTTCATGGCCGTTAGAGTGAGCTTTAGGTCTCGCGCTAATTATTCTGCTATTATAGAGGTTGTGGCGCATGCATCTATTAAGGCTCTTACCATATGCAAACGGCCTCCAGCTTCTATTCTTACTATAGCTATCGGCGCAACTGAAGTAAGCTGTCGGACTGGATTCATTGGTGCCTCTACTTGCCCAGAACGAAATCCGCTTCTTGCAGGGAGGTGGAATGCGTAGGATTCCACTCTCCCGTTCTGACGCTGATGCCGTGGGCGGTTACTCCGACGTCGAGTTTGGCGATGCGATCTATTGTCTCGCGGTTGGAAAGCTCTCGTTTCCAATCCGCTTAGCTCCTGTCGCTCATATCTCAGGAGCTGTCCGCAATGCTGGGGCTACAATTCTTGCTCGCTAGTCGAATCCAGATGGAGTTCGATGGACCTCCTTCTGGCCGCTTCCTCTGGGCGGAAAGCACTAGTTTCCGCTCCAGCTTGGAGCACTTCACCCTCCTCCAGGTCTGGGCCGAAAACACTGGTTCCCGCTCCGGCCTCTGACGCTATCAAAGAGATCGCATCGCTGTCTTCGTCGGCAATAATAACTCTCCTCTGTGGACGACGATTGGAACGTGATTTCTCGGCGTGTGACGTAATGTGTAGCAACGTATGATGTTGCGCTCCGCACCGCCGGCATTTCCCCTCATTCATGCAGTGTGCTGCGCGGTGGGTTCCCGCCAAACAATTAGTGCAGTACCGATGAATGACAACTTCGCGTAGGCGAATTTTTCTGTAATATGAGTTTCCCCATTCGAATTAAAACTTGTAGAGGGAACGAAATTGTAGAGTGGCGTCCAATACATACGCATAAATTCTGGCATCTACCAATCACAAAGTTGAACTTCCATTGCCCATATGTAATTATTTACAATCCTTTTATAAAAATGCACTAGTAGTGACTCCCCTTAATGATTGATGAATATATCGAGTGTGTGTAGGTCCTTTTATCATTAGTTGCCCATAATACGTAGGGTTGTATGAAGCCTTTGTATTACATTACAGTCGGGTGTAGGGAGGCAATATGGCTGATGGCAATAATCAACCCGTGTACTATCACCTGAGAGGATTATATACACAGAAATTCTGTGATCAAAAAAAAAACGTAAACACGAAATAACACAAACGGCAATAACGCAAAATTTGCTTCATTTCACTTGTAAACGGGAAATAAAACCAAAATCTGAGTTTTGCTTTATTCCCCCCCCTTACCCATACCCTTTTGAAATTCGGCATCCACGCCCTCGATAACAATTTATTTCAAATGGTCCGGCAAAATCGACGCCTGTGTTGGTGAATGCGCGAGAAAACGATGCTCGCTCTTCTGGAAGAATTCCCATTAGTTGACTTTGCGAGCGTTTGTTGGAAATTGTGCAGACTTTCCAGTTGTGAATGGTGGACCTAATCAGTGTTTTTACTTTTGGAATCCAGTATTGCGTTCGAATGAGACGCAACATTAACTGGTTTTCACCGTGAAGCGAGACTTCATGGACAAATTGGACTATAAGTCGGGATAATCTACAACTTTATGGAAGTATTACTGGGTGACGCTCGTTGTACGCAAGATCAAGAGATGCACCAAGACGACCACCAGCTCTCAGCACATCATCTTTATCAAGCAACGGATTAAGGGAAAGAATTTCACTTTTTGATTCAATGGATTCTCTCGCTTTCAGTTTAGATAATTCTGGTCCGTAATGTTGCTTCTGAACGAGTTTTATCGGACGTGTAGTCGTTGTTTTAATTTCATTCCATGAAATTAAAGAAGAATTCGCCTGAAAAGAAGCTTTTGTTTTCGGATGGGTTCTTTGAAGGAATCTCAATATATATGATAGTACCCTCAAAGATTTAGCTAAACTAGAAAACCGTTCGAGAATGTCACTGATATCATTTAACGTTGTTGTTGTTGAATGAGCGTGCACCCGCTTTTCCTCAATATTTGTTGTGAAGTCTGTTTCTTGTATTGACCATTTTTCTTTACCTTCTTGCAACCAAGAATTATTTACCAACTCCTGCGCTAATATACCTCTGCTTGCTAAGTCTGCTGGATTTGTAGCTGAGTCTACGTGTCCCAGTCGGTACCCTCCAACCATATATTTTTCATTAAGATTTTCGCTACAATTATGATGGGGGCTAACCAACCTAATGGGTCGAAGAGTTTAGCAATAGCTGACAAGATTACTCTCTTTGTTGGGTTCACGTTATCTTCTACCGATTTAACTATAAAGTAGAATTGGTCGGAATGAGCATTCCACCTTATGCCTAGTGCTTTGACGCTACTAGTATCTTCGAACTCTAAGAAATCCTCACTCAGTAGGTCTTGTTTTGGTATACCTTGCAAGATTTTATTACAATTTGCAGTCCATTTTCTCAGCGGAAATCCAGCTGACTTAAGAACTGTTGAAATCTCATCCCTAGCTTTGATTGCAGAGTCTAACGTATGTACTCCAGCTAAAACGTCGTCGACATACATATTGTTTCGTAAAATATCTGAGGCTGTAGAGTAGAGATTTTCAGAGTCTTCAGCGAGTTGAAGCAATGTCCTTATCGCAAGATAAGGAGCCCAGTTTATACCGAAAGTAACCGTCTTTAAGTCGTAAAGACCTATTGCATCA
>NW_023459861.1:0-47103 GCF_013731165.1 Rhagoletis pomonella | reverse complement strand
TCGGCACCAAAAAAATACCAAAGTGTCGATCATCTCAAGCAAACACTTCGCTGAGAATTGGTCTAAATACCGTAAATCCAGTTGCGAGCAGTGTGCGATAGATTCATTGGCCGTTTGTAGGCATGCGTGCCAAAAGTGCGCATATTGAACTAAAATGATTTAGTCATAAAATACCAAGTTTTTGGGACCACTTTTACTTATTAATCTCAACAAAATCTAACAAAAGTAACCAAAATATAACATTTTACTTTGTTGCATTTTTCATCAGATAAGCAACTCGTTTTCGTGCTGTTAAAAGCTTTGAAATCGACAAATTTGTATTTGCTGAGTCTCGGATTCCCTTCCGCCACCAAATTTGGCCCAATCGCTTCATTGTCGCAGGACTTTAGCTTTTCACATAACGTGGGGTATCCTCGAAGTCTTGCACGTTGCACGAAATGCAAAAATACTATTCCAAATTTGCAAGAGTACGAGAGCACCCCACTGCAAAGTTGTAGCTTACATCGGAAGCAAGCTGCAATAGTCTGTGTGAAATACAATAATAACACATCAGCCTTGAAACTGATATTCGTAGTCTGTCATAGTCGGGCGATGAGTCATCGATTTCATCTTCTTGGACTGTCTGCTCGGGTCATCTTCTCTACACTGGTTTCAATTCTGTGATCATTCAACAGGATGGAAAAGTGTTCCATCCATAATTTAAGTATGTTCTGGAGATCAGTCACTAGGTCGGCGTTGTTGAGCTAAGGTTAGGTTAGGCTACGTTGATGTGGCAGTCGGTTCAAATTACCAACTCACTTAGACCTTTTTGAAAGTCCATTGTGGTACCACTGCAGAAGACGGGAACCTCGGTGACTAATCTTCAGAGAACCATTTCGAAGCTGTTATAAAACGTAGGATTGGCCTTATTCCTACGCATGATAGTTCCGTAAGAGAGCTAAAAAAGGGCCTTCCTAAATATCCTGCTTTCCTCCTGGCCAGAGCTGGGCAGCTACAGAAGAAGTGCTCTACGGTTTCTTCCTCTTCCTCATCCCTGCAACTTCTACAATATTGGTGGGAGAATATTCCTCTCGAAGAGTGCCTGCCAAATAGCCAATGACCGGTAACTCAAGCCATGACCCTTGCATTATCCTCTCTTGAGAGGCAGAGCTGCTCTTTCGTCTTTCTTATCTATTTGTGGCCAAAGTAGCCTGGTTGTTCTACAAGTGCCCTCCTCTAGCCGCGACCTGTTGGCCTCTTGTTGGCCATGGGTATCCCAATAGTGCCTCTGTTTTCACATAGGGGGAAATTGGTACCTTTCCTGGCTAGCTCATCGGCTCTGAAATTTCCTTCAATATCTCTGTGTCCCGGAACCCATATGAGGCAGACCTTAAACACGGCGCTAATATCGTTTAGATCTGCGAGACATTCCTGCGCAACCTTCGATCTCAGCATTACCATGTTCATTGATTTAATGACCGTCTGGCTGTCCGAGAAGATATAAATCGTAGTCCTCGTTACGACATGCGCACTAAGGTACACAGCCACCTCCTTTATCGCTAAAACTTCTACCTGATAAACACTGCAGTGGTTCGGGATTCGAACGGATAATTCCAGTCCTAGTTCCTTGCAGAAAACTCCGTAGCCAACCCTATTGTCAAGCTTGGATCCATCCGTATAAAAATTCAGTTCCCACCTTATCCATGGTCTTGGTGTTGTTGTTGAGCTTATCGGAGTTTGCTCTTGTGTTGAAAACTTCTATAGTCACCTAACTTTCCGACAAATTTTCGGGCGTTTTCCCTTTTTAGCATTTCAAGCTCAAGCCTTTTCTCCTGCTGCCCGTTGTAATATCAGTTTCTTGACGTGGAATTTTGCTTCACAGAGGCTAGAGTGGGCCTTGATTGCGACAGAATAGTAGTAATCCTAGTCAACTTTTCGTCCTCGAATCGTATGTCTGGAACACTGGAAACGATTCTTCCGTCCGTTATAACATATGTACATAATCGATTTGGTTTCAAGTTTTTTCATCTCGTATCTGCTCTTGCTTCGCAAAGGGAAGACTCAATTGCGCGTACAGCTCACGAATGACGAAATTAGTCAATATGGGAGAAAAAAATTTTTTTTCGTATAGAATGTGAGTTTCATTAATGTAAATTACTACGAGTGTTTGCATCTACGCATGATTGAGAGATTGCTTTTATGTGGCGCCAAATGCGTCACATGCGTTTCCTAAACAAAAACATACACATATATTATAGCGGAAATTTCCATTTCTCCATAAAATTTTCCACACGCGCACAAAGTACTTATGATAAGAAACGCAGTACAGAGATTGAACTCAGCGCGCACTTACATATGTAGCGATGAAGACATCGTGGCATCAGTCGACTTGCAACTGCTTTTCATTCATATTAAATGTTTGTATGCAAGTACACTCCCATTCACTCGAATAGGAATAATGCTTTTTTGCTGTTTTCTGGGTTAATTTTCTTTTATTTCATTTCCATTATTTTTTTAATTAAAATACAGTTCATTTTCTAACAAAAACCATATCGCGGGTTCTAAACTTTGGAGAAAATTTAAAAGAAAATAAACAAGTTCTGAATGTGCTATGAAAACAGTACAATAACGCTCTATGTCTATTAGTACCCTTGACACTTAGATGGTCTCTTACTAGCGCCGGAATGCATCTGCAAATCGTTACACCCTAATAAACGAATTACAAAACTGTCTATCTATGGCTGATGAAGGAGGTAATAAGTTACATAGAACGTTTTGCAGTATCACCGAGGATATAGCGCATGGTCGCATTTTTTTTCATATAAATATTTATGGATTTCTTTTTTTTTTTTGTATTTTTCTACAAAGTGTAAAACTTTCGTTTACATGGTTTTCGTTGGAGAATGAACTGTAATTTAATTTAAAAAAATTAAACTTCAATAAAAGAAAATTAACTCAGAAAAAACAGCGACAAAGCATTGCCCCTATTCAAGTGCATGGGGGTATATATACATATATACATACCTACGTATGTATGCATTCATGGGCATTTACATTCGAGTATTATTTTCACATGCGCATCTTGCATAGTGCGGCTACTAAGTATGGAATTGATTGTAAAAGAACGTGATTTAAAAATAGTACAATGATAATCGGCGAATTTCTTCTCACATGTAATAAGTATATATGTAAATATGTGATGATCCCAGAGTCATACCCCAGGAAACCAGGGTAGTCCGCAAAGTGCACAATTAGGACGCCCTGTGCGGTGGGCTGATGCCCCTAGAGGGTCCAAAAAGACTTCCCAAAAGAGCATATCCGACGTAGAAAAGGACCTTTTCAATATACATACATATGTAGGTACAAACAGTTAAAAAGTGTACCTTCAGAACTCTTTAAATGAGTAATTTGTCAGTCCCACTCGGATTATCAGCAAAGACTCCGTACTAGGGTGTTTGATTATTTACCTTTTTCCAAAACCGGTTTACGAGTTATTCGAAAAATTGGAATTAAAAAAAGACTGTTCCTGATTTTGAAATTCTCGAAATAAAATAAAAGTGGTTATGTTGGTATAAAGTCACGAATAAAAACTACAATAAAACTAGAGCAAAGCAAAATAAGTTCAACATTTTTTAGATCAAAAGTAAAACAAATAAAAATCAGTGTAAAGTTCATGTTTGGTCTTATTTTAATTTTTTTTTTTTTAATATAGTAGAAGTTACAAATAAGGCACGATGGAATGGATGGAATCTATATTGTATGAAATTTAACGTGCTGGGAAATATTTCACGAGTGGGTTGGCTGAAAAAAATCCTAGCCAGGATATTTTAAAATATATATTCAAAAATTATTTTTTTTGCACTCATTTGTTTAATGGACAGATTACATATTGTTACCTTATTCCCAAAGGCTCTAACCAACAAATCTTTTATTTTACAGTAGAAGCAAAAAACATAAAAAAAGAGTATCAAAAACAGGTAGGGCTTTTTAAAAAGTAGCGTGTAACTCCGTTTTTTTTGGTACAAAGACCTTAAAATTTTTATTGAATGCATATTTTAATACCTTTTACCAAAATCTGTGAAAAATGCAATTTCGAAAAAAGTGTTGGTTAGGGCCTTTGCAAATTATGGTAACGATATACCAATCAAAAGCAAAAACCCTATATAATGTGTTAAACAGAAGAGTGAAAATTACTAGTGCATATTATTTACCTGTTCACACCTGCCAACCCGGCAGGTAGGCCATGAAATAAATAGACAACCCAACGTTCAATACTTTCAATTGGTATATAATTTATTCACTAAAACAAATCAGTGCAAAATATAAAAAAAGTTTAATTTTTTTATGCTTAATTAAAAATATCCTGCCCAGGATTTTTTCAGCCAACCCACTGCGAAATATTTACTAACACGTTAAATTTCATACAAAATAGATTTCATCTATTAAACAGACGGGTGAAGTTCGCGCCTTATTCGGATCTTAGACAAACCCCCCCTATTAGAAATTCGTTCGACGCACGATAGACGCTTGCATTCTGTTATTCTCTATTACGAATCGATGTTGTCGTATGAAATCCGATAGCAAGCGTAGCTGATTTGTGCTGGTTCACAATAAAAAGTGAGCAAAACCCGCAGCCATTCACAATAATACATCTGTCGGGCGTACGAATACGAGAACTGATTTCATACGATACGCTTGCAAGCGTTTATCGTCTATCGTATGCAAAATCATAATAGGGGGGTAATACTTTATTGCAATTTTTCTGACCTTTCGGATTTTAGTAGTGTTCTTGCCGCCGTAGCCGAGTGCTTACTGCCACTCGAGAGGTCCATGGTTCGATTTCTGGTCTCAGCAACATCAAGATAAGTTGTTTTCATATAGCGGTCGCCTCTCGGCAGACAATGGCAAACCTTCCAAGCTTACTTCTGCCTTAAAAAAATTTTCGGAGGTGCATTCATTTATTAGAATCAAATACGATATACTGCCAACCCCCAAAATAAGCTAGGATATAATTTTAAATCTATTTAGAGGTTTCCCTTAAACTGGAAAAATCGCGAGAGCAGTAATGGAGTTGAAGGACTACTCAGCGTCAGTGAACTCAAGAATGTAGTACCTCTTTAGCAAAGGCAACTGTGCGTCCAGCCTTCGGTTGGTCCCGGCTGATAAAAATATTAAGCAGTGCATCCAAAGCAGCCCCAGTTATTGTAGGGAAAGCTACTAAACAGTTGTTCTTTGAAGTTTGGCAAGTAGATTTCCCACGATATTTATTGAGATTCTGCTCCGCCACACCACAGATGCATAGCTGATAATGCTGTTTGGTCTTATGATGTGGGTGTAAATGCATAGGATATCTTTAAATTGCCAGAATGCGTTTAAGGCTTTGGAGGTATTTTGTTCAACGTGCGGCTGCCATAAAAATTTACGGAACAAATGCAGAATAGCTCCGATTCTAAGTTAAAAAAAATATATATATATATATATATTGGGATCGATTAAACATTGAGCTGGATGTTACCGTTTTCTTTTTCTTGGCGGAAACAACAACTACAAAAGTTATTAAAGGGCAAAATTCAAATTTACAACTTTTGAAATCAAAATTTCTTTACTTTTGATATCATTTGATAGGAAACTTAATTCTCATTAATTACAAATACATACTTTATATATATTTTGTATATTTTTTACAAAAACTTAATGATATAAAAAAATATTAAACAAATCTATACAAACCCATTTTTTTTTAATGACCTTATTTCTTATAAGTAAGAGTTGTAGAATTAAATGGAAAATAAATCAAGTTTTTATTTGGTGTACAGTATGCTGTCAATAGTTCTCACTTAACAAAGCATTTAAATAAAGCAACCCTAGGAAAAAATCTGAATTTTCTTTGTGTAACACTACTTTACACAAACAAAATACATTAGAAAAAAATTACCGAAAACCGAGTTACCGAACCGATGTTGGTGTGAAGACCTATATTGATAATGTAATAAATATCGATAACTTGGTAAATTTCATTGTCTTGGCAAACTTCGCTAATGCCGTAAATTTTTATAGCTGGATAACTATCCGTAAATTTCCACAACAAATTTTCTGTGTCCACAAATTTCGACAACTCAATAAAAATTGATCAATTTCAATAATTCGACATGTTGAAATAACTGAATAAACATGGATAACTCGATAAATTTCGTTAACTATAAATAATTTTCGATGTATCGATAAATTTCGGTAACCTGATAATTTTCGATAACTAAATTTTTTATAACAGAATTTATTTCAATTCCTATCGAAGAAAAGTATGCCTGTGCCACATTAGAGAAGTCAAATTTACATTGCATATCTAGAAATTGTGAATAAATTGACAGGCTACCCCTAATTAAAAAATTGTTTAAATTTGCGCATGTTAAGATAGGTAACAAGTTTCCTCTCTTTATGAATGCAAATTTACACACCGTGTTAATTAAATTGGTGACAGGTAATAAGGTCAATGGAAATAAGGTCAATTGACTTTATTTCCCACCCTGGTGCGAAATAAAGCCAATTGACATTATTACCTTTTCAAAAGCGAAATAAAGTCAACAAAAATTTGGGAATAAAGTCATTGGCGCTATTTCCTCATTCAAATGGAAATAGCACAACAACGCTTAAAGTATGTCGATTCATAGAAAAAAATGTTGTTCTTACAATAAACATTGCCCCGTAAGTGTTTTTTTTTAATAGATGAAAAAGGTTATTGCCAAATCCTCAGTGTCATTATCCTCAGTGATATTAATCCATACACAATCATGAACTACCACCAACTGATTTTATTAAAAAAATTCAAATTACGAATATGTAAAAAACGATGCCAAAAACTAAACGCCTGCGCCCAGCTGAAATACGAGAAATATGTATTTGAAGAAAGAGTGTAGAAATGATCCATAACTTGCAAAACATGTTCCGTTTCCACAAAAATAAAGCGAACACTATTAAATTGAAGAAACAGTCCATGTCCAAAAACCCCGGAGGAACACTGAAAGAATTCTGTGTTTTAAATTAGCATATTTTGAACGAATTCGGAATGTCTCAGGTGGAAAAGAAACCAACCTTTCTATAAGGAAACAATTATAGAAAAAGAATTTTCTTACACTGTATTCATGTCTCCGCCATAAATTTGTGACGACATCATTTAAAAGCAGCTGAGGAGAATGACGACACTATTTAGTTGATGGCACATTCAACGAGCCAATGTGCCAAAATGCGAGTATAAACAATTATTGATTATTTAATATCGGAACCGAGATCATATAAGTTAATTGATTGGTTTTCACACACTTTTGAAACACAAATTATATGCTCTTTTACTGCAGATAAGTTGTTGCCCCAAAACACAGCAGAAATCTTCCAATCAGGGCTGGCAACTATCCTTAGTTATTAGGTGCCATATTGAGGATAAAAAAGTGCTAAATAGAAAAATAAAAGTGAAAAAAAAGGTGTCATTCCTTTTAATCATTCACATTCGGCAATAAAATAAAGCTACATTTTCCAAACAAAAGTGCAATTATAAAATAAGATAAACCAGTTGAATAGCCTTTATAAATTAGAAAATTTTAGTTGAGAAAAAGAAGTGCACGCAAAGGATTTCACAAAAATGTATTGAAATGATATTTTTTTTACAAAAGTGCCATTTTGGCACTTTGTGCCAAATTGAAAAATTAAGTGCCATTTGAAGTAAAATAGGGACAAATGGCACGGTTTGAGCCAAGTTGGCATCCCTTCTTCCAAAAACTTACAAATATAAAAATGTGAAATATCGAGGGCTTGAATTATTAATACCCTCTGTCTGCAATTTGCACAAAAACTAATTTGTGATTTTAGAAACCATCTGGGACTTATTACCTGTCGTTATATAAGGTAAAATTAACATCACTGATGACAGTTAAAGCTTAGGTGGATTTTTATATCAGAATCTCAAGTGAAAAGTGTGCAGATAGAGGGTATTATTGAATATAAGCCCTCGATGTTTAAAATATATAAAAATTTTAATTCAACGTATACAAAAAATAAATCTACCTGCGTTACAGCACGGTGGGAGACGGGGAAGGGGGGGGCCGCGGCGTAGCGGGACGTGGTGTGCGCGCCTGTCGCGCGGGGTACGCGGTGCGCGAGCGCGAACGTGACGCGCGCGGTGTGGCGCGCTATCGCGGGCCGCCGCGAAGCTAAGCAAATTTAATGTTTGAAAGAGAAATAATGTCAATGGATTTTATTTCGTGTTTAAAAAGGTAATAATGTCAATTTACTTTATTTCGCACCAGGGTGGGAAATAAAGTCAATTGAACTTATTTCCGTTGATCTTATTACCTGTCACCAATTAAATTAAAATAAACAATTGAACGTCCACTTTCCTTTTTTCTTCTATGGAGGCAACATGAATTTCAGTTTGTTTACAAATAAAACATAAACAAAGTCAGCTGGTGTATCTTCTTCTTCCGGTTTTTTCAAGTAATGGCTAATTTCCTGTTCGTTTACTTTTTTCCTTTTTCATCTCTTTGGGAGAGAATTTTCGCTTACTCTCTTGATTTTGATTGTTGGCTGGTGTTGGCTAATTTTGTTATCGAACGCAACTAATTTGTCACTTCCGACAAACTTTTCCAAATCAATTGTGTGAAAATCGTCATTAGCATAAAAATTATTAAATAAAAAATATATCAAAAAAATTAACAAGTATATTGCATTTTGCCTCCCCCCCCTTATATCAGATCCTGGCTACGCCCTTGATCAGCAACATACCATCAAGAAAACAAGGCTGCAATATTGCGGTAATTATTACGTAGTTCGCACCCACCCTATATTTAAAAAATAAAAGTTAAATTAACAAAAGAAAAATAGTTACAACAATTAAATATGTCATGTCCATATTATTTTTCACATGACTGTATATCGAAGGCGATTTATTTCGGCAGATGGTTCGAAAACGCCCTATCTGAGAAATTTTTTTCAAGAACGCACTATTTGTATATCGTATCAAAAACACCCTATCTCGGCTGCCGCTTCAAAAACGCCATATACAAAGATATTTTCAAAGTGCTTTTAGTTGAGATAGGGCGGTTTTAAACAAAATTCTGAGATAAAACGTTCTCCAACCAAATTCTGAAACAGGGCGTTTTTAAATCAAATTCTGAGATAGGGCGTTCTTCAATCAAAATCTGATCTTCTACCCAGCCGTCGATATCCTCCGATGAAATTGGGGTTCCTGGTGAAACAAGAGTAACATTGGTCGGATTCTGGTGCAGTAGGCTCAAACTTAAGAAGTAGACTAGATCCTGCCTCACCCACCATATGCACCTCTACCGAAGGCAGATCGGAAACACGCCTGAACAGCCAATTTGGAGGACAAGTACTGTAACATTCCCACGACAGCCGGTTCTACGTACCGGAATGACTCGGGTTTTACCCGACCAAGGGCTGTTGTTTCGGCGATCTAACCCCGCTTAGGTCGGCGAAGTATCTCAGAAGTTTTCCGTCCATAGGGCTACATTCACTACGTATTCTCCTACTCAGGGCTGGCATCGAGTCAAACCCAGGGCCAGAAACCTACACCTGCTGTGTATGCCGGAGACGATTACACCACAACTCCACCTCAGTCAAATGTAATGCCTGCGAGGGGTGGAGTCACCTCAGAGTCTGCTCGGGACTACGGACACATAGACAGTGGACCACGTCGTACGTGGCCCCCTGTTGCTCAAACAGAGCAGCCTCCACGGCCAACCACCGTCCGCCCGAGCAGCCTCACACACTCACACAGCAGCCTCACACAGTCACCACAACACAACAACATAATAACACCACAGACCGTACCACAGCCACTACAAACCACATAACACACACAACCGCACCACCACCCGCACGCCGCCGCCAACAACTCCTGGTTCCCCCTACAATCTGCACGGTATGTCAGACCAGGATATTCCGTAATGTGACATCAGTCAAGTGCAACACCTGCCTTGGCTGGTGCCACTTTAGGGCATGCTCAGGTCTGCGTACCACGCGAGATTGGACTGGGAACTTCGAGGGCCCGTGTTGCGCTGCTCGGTCGCAGACCCCGAATGCGACGCCCCCCGCCACCACCACAGGGCGGCAATCACCACAGCAGCACACACAGCCAACGGCGGCAAGAACATACACTTCACTCACACCCCACATCACGACACGTCTCCCGAACCACATGAAGCTCCTTCAATTTAACTGCAACGGGCTACAGAGCAAGATTGAGGAGATAACCGTCTTCATATGTCGGCATGGTATATTGATAGCTGCGGTCCAAGAGACGAAGTTGCACAGCAATTCAACTTTGTTGAATGGAATGGGAATGGAATTGTGTTCGAAAGTAAACAGGTATCTCTCCGAACTTTCTCGCTTCTTCACTGCAAAGTGTCTAGCCCTCTCCCCTACGAAATCCTCCGCGACCCTGTTCACAACCTGGACGAAGGAGGTCCGGCTACAGCTGGGGATTCACGTCGATGACACACCAATTCCGACGGTGAATAACCCCAAAATACTCGGAGTAACATTAGACAGCCTGCTCTCCTTCTCTGCGCACTCAACCGCTATTGTCAATAAAGTACAAAGCCGCAACAAGGTCCTCAAGTCGCTAGCCGGCAGTACTTGGGGCAAAGACAAAGAAACGTTGCTGGCAACATACATGGCAATAGGCCGACCGGTTTTGAACTACGCAGCGGCAGTGTGGTCGCCTGGGACTAGTAGGACGCAGTGGACGAAGCTACAGACTGTACAGAACACCGCACTCAGGACAGCGACAGGATGCCTCCTGATGTCGCCTGAACACCACCTGCACGGCGAGGCGCAAATGCTCCCTGTAAAGGAGCACAATATAATGCTCTGCAAGCAGTTCCTGATCGGGAGCCACAGAAGTGGCCACCCAAGCAGACAGCTGCTTGCAGAGGAGCCCTCGCCTAGGCACGTCAGGAGGCATCTATATGAACTGACGGACGAAGTCCAGAGGTTCATTAAGCAACCTCTGGACCCGACAGCGTACAGACAGGCCCTGAACGGCATTCACAGGGACTCAGTCTCGAGTTATGTAGACTCTAGACCTGTGAATGCCGTTCTAGGCATACCACCCCCGGACATAGACGTGACGGAGCTTCATCTGCCTCGGGAGACACGCACAACACTTGCACAACTTCGCTCCGGTTACTGCAGCAGGTTGAACTCCTACCTGAGTAGGTTGAATAAGGATGTGCCGAATGAGTGTCCGGCATGCGGAGAGACCCCACACGACTCGAAACATCTCTTCGCATGCCCGGAGAACCCGACAACCCTAACGGCCTTGTCCCTGTGGACAAACACCACAGAAGTTGCAAGCTTCCTAGGGTTGCCGTTAGTGGAACTTGACGACAACGACTGAGATACCAACCGTCCTGGGCGGGGTTGTGTAGCCGCTACAACAACAACAACAACAACAACAACAACAACAACAACAAGTACTGTAAAATCAACAATTATTGAAAGAGCAGAACACTTACCTGAATCAATCATTAGCACCACTGCATGGGTTCATCCTTCATCTTTTTGCCTTGAATACACACCTATTAAACTCCATATTAAACTAAGCTAATTTCCAAACAGTCCCAGAGTTAAGTCATTTATTTTGAAATTTTCGGGTCCAATATATACCAATACTTAAACAGGAGCTTTAGTTACATAAATAGTTTAAAATTAATTAAGTGCTAAAGTATGATATACATTCATTTACAGAATATTTTCAAACTAAATTTTTCTCCGCACATCAAAATTGGCAGAGATATTGAGAAAGTGCAAAACTTGTACTGAACTAGAATTAGAACCATTTAGACAACGCTGAGCTGTCGCTAACCTTCTTCGAATCGGCACGCTCCATCTCATTTAACTGCTTTAGAATTGCTTCGGCAAGTAGAGTTACCGTATCGTGTTTCTTTCGACTTTCATCGACGGCAGACCTACTCGGAATCTCTTGTCTACCCGCTGACTTTTTCGAGCTGGAAACAACGGACTGACTGGCAACAGGATCTGGCTTATGGCTATATTTAGCTTCGAACGCCGCTTTTTCGCTCGGCAGTTTATCCCGCTTAAAGATCTTTAGTCGTATACAACCAAAGCCGTAGTTAATAGTCATTTCCTGTGCAAACAAAGGCTCAAATGATTCCTTGTTCATGACAATGCAAATGCACCGTTTATTTTTATGAACTGGGTCAACTTTTATCACCTCCCAGTTGTGTGTTGGTAGGTTTGGATTACCAACTTTGATGATTTTCAAAACTGTTTCAGGATCAGATGGTTCGGCAGGTATAAAAGTACGATAGCGTGGGCGATGTGGTATGCAGCTTTTGGGTATAACTGTTATGTCCGCACTCGGCCAAAGTCCACCCAAATTATAAACGGTTTTCTTGAAGAGTTCCACTGCTCTTTGATTCTCAAAAGTGAATAGCATTATGCGTCCCTGGTACAAATCTGCATTGAGCTTGTGATCAACAAATTCCGGTCTTTGTTTTAATACTTCGAGAAATAATGGTATCAAACGATTATTGACTAACTCCATATTTGCCGGACTAATATCGCCATATACGTGGTTACGATCTACAAGTCCGACCACTAATTCTTGTTCTGGTGATACTGCGCCAACATAATTTGGTTCAATTACCATTTTGGTAGGTTGTGAACTTGCACACGTTGTTGAATTATTGGGATACATCATGGTAGTGGATGGATTCAAGTAGTTTCCAATATTTTCGTGCGACTGAAAACCCGTTGTGAATGAGGCGGAATTTGGAGCATTGACATTCAGAGGATTATATCCTGAAGAAGATTGAAATGTATTCGCAGATGCACTCGGCGCTCCCAGTATGGAAGGATATACTGGATAAGGTGTATTTCCAGCCAGCTGATTGTACATGGAGGGTGCTTGAAAATTATTCATCTTTGTCATTTGCTGCATAGTCGCTTGGTCGTTAGGATACATCATATTAGCTTGATGGGAATTGTAGGTGAATGAATTTTGAAAACTACTCATCGATGTCATTCCCTGCAGCGTGGTTGACTGACGAGGACCCGAGTATGTGTATGAAGAAGTGTTCTTAGGAAAAGTCATCGCTTTAAGTGGATTAGCTGCTGCGTTCGGCAATGTTACTCCTTTAGCTTTCGCAGCACTCCTTGCAGGATTATCATTCGGATTCGATATGATTACTGGAATGTGACGTTTATTGACAGCAGTAACATTTGATTTGTTCGCGGGCTTCGTAGTATTTGCTGTATTCGCTTTTGGTTTTTCATTTGATGTCTTCACTGGCGGAGCTTTTGACTTTTTCTTCCCACCTTTCGAAGTTTTATATATATAATATAATTCATCATTGCTCATATTCAGAACATCCTGGCACCATTTTAATTTGTTTTTTTGATGTTCATCCCGATCCGATTCGGGAGTCTTCATTATGCATCTAAATATACAAGTTGCAGTTCGGATCTTTTTGTAATCCGGTATCTCAACTTTAACCTTTCCACTTGCTTTAGCTCGCAGTACCTTTTCGAGATCGTAGTCTAATATCTCACGATACTTGACTTGGCTTATATCACATATAAGCCTAGCCCATTCAAAATTGCGTACTAGTTCTGGGGATCGCTCGAGGTGGTGAACTTTTAACGCTTCTTTGAAAACATAAGCAGCAGTATTGAACTGTAGTTCACTTGGAAATTTACGCGTAGTTTTCTTTTCATTTTCATTTTCTGTATTTGTGTTCATCTTTATTTTCTTCTTCGGTACATCTTTTTGTTGATTAGTATTCATTTTTGCGTTGCGGCTACTGTCCCGGCTTGAGAGCAAGGAACTGGTAACCAAAGTATTTATATGAGGGAAATGACTGGTCAGCCATGGCAGCGCCCTATACCACGGTAAGGTCGATGATACCACCCCGAGGCGACCCGGTATCGGGGGAGCTCCGTTCGAATACAGCCGATATTACTCCCTGGCTGCAAACCAGCCGAATGGGCACGGAACGCTTAACACCCTCGGATTAGGGAGGTTTTTTTCTTTTTGTGGTTTTGCCCGTACAAGTAAGAGGGTTGTCTCCCTCCGCCTGAACTAACTTAGCCGCCTACAGCAGAGACATGACCGTACTGCAGGCGTTGCCCGGTCGTCACCACGCGGAGGTGTTAGTTCACACTTCCACCAAACATTGTGCACTAGCAATTGCGTTAGGAAGCAATGATTGGTGGCACGACGACCAAAAAAATATTTGCAGCTTACCTATTCTCGAAGAACAGAAGCACTTTGCAAAAAAAAAAATAATTGCAAAGATTTATTTAAAAAGCAAGAAGGGTTTCTCTACCTTAACGACTTACTCAAACAAAGAAAAATTATTTAATTTGGTCTTTGGCATAATAAAGCGCTGGACGGTTACATTAAACCGCAATGATTCAAATGTAGCACCAGCATGACAAGCGTTTGGGTAACGCGAGCCCAACTTTCATGAGCCAATTAGTCTTCAGTTTAAATTAGGACACACCCAAAACGCGAATTGGGTAGAGTATTTTTCATACAAACTTTTTTACATATGTACATAGTTCGGTAAATGTGTACAAAATTTCCGAGTTTTCGATGCTTATAAACTTCAAGAACACTCAAATTTTCATTTTTGTTGCAAAAAGATACTTCCAAATAAATTCAATATGAACAGCGGTAGTACGAATAATATGCACTTACGTAGTCTATAAATGAATAAAGCATTTTTTTATTATTTTTATTCAGCTTACCACAAATATACTTCCCGTAGTTAATATTTGTATGCGTATGTATATGTAAGTATATGTACGTGTGTGTTTATTTATCACTTAAAAACTATACAAAAAACGCCAACAGGCGCAGCAATTGCAAAAAAATCACTATATGTACTAAAACAATAATAAGATAATAGTATAGGTGCGGTTAAATAGCGATGTAACCATTATAGATAAGCAAAAGAATTCATTTTTTTTTAATTTCAAGTCAATAAGCAAATGAATTCTTCACCAATGAAAGATGTATGTATGTAGGTTTGCAATGAATGCTATCGCTTTAATAGTGAGACGTGACAAAGCACTTATTTAACTGGTTATTTCAATACTTTTATAATTTTAATTCTCAAAAATGAAAAAAAGTAAACAAATGAAGCAAAATACATCGTTTCATTTCTAGAGTTAGTAAACAATAGTTTGCGCATAAAAATGTACACAAATTGTTTCTTAGTTTTGACAACTTTTAAAAAAACTCAGAGCGAACTTACTTATGTATGTATGTATTTGCGCATATAAATAAAGTTGGTGATAATATGTTTAATAACAATTGTTTTCAGTTTTTCTCGCTTTTCATTTTGAACAAAATCGATCGCATCATCTCGGAAGATAAACCAATATTGAATAGATGAAATCGTTAATGTTAAATATCTATACATATAGAAAACAACTGCCTACATCGTCTTTAAAACCATTCAAAAACGCCAAGCTATCATACTTTGAAACTATTCTTAGTAGATTTACAGTGTCGGCGTTTCGGGTAGCAAAGAAGTGAAAAATGTCACCACAAAAGTGCGCATAACAGAAATCACAGATGCAGTATTATCGTTATTTTCAGTGGCATCAGCTGCAACTGCCGCCGCACCCTCGGCTCCAGCAGAATTCGCGTTAGTTTGTTGTTGCACATCGACGGCATCGTCAGCGGCAGCAGCAGCATTTTCGGGATTTCGCTGTTCGTTGGCCTGTGCAGCCTGTTGCACTTGTCGTACACCACGACGGATTTGATCTGCATCCGCCGCATTATTATTACGATTGATGTTATTGTTGTTACGCTCATTTCGCAGGCGCAACACACCAATGTGGTAGCTGTGAAAAAGAGGCGAAAGGGAGTTATGTATAAAATCATAGTATGGTTGCTACGAGTATTTGTTGGCATCATTTTCTGGATGTCCACTTGTGTAATATGCTTGTAAATGTTATGGAAATGATCATAAAAATTGCAAGAGCAAGAGCTTTCGTTCCACGCGAAAATTTAGGAATAACAATTAAATCCTAGAAACCAAATTTGTATCATATGAAAGGTTCTGATATGATGAAAAATACGCTCCCTGCTTTTTTTTAAATAATAATAAACAAATAATTTCGTTGCAGTGGAGGAGGCTGCAAGTAAATGTGCAGTTTTGTTTATAAATTATTGATAACCCAATTTTCTCCTAAATCAGCTTTAGCTATTAAATGTATGCCATAATATGTATGAATTTCGATAAATTCATTTAAGATATAGCAGAGAATACGCGTCAAGGAAGTTAAATTTATGTGCAATTAATATAGCTGTTACTGAGCGTCGCACTTTAACATATCAAATAGAATACTGACATCCATCAATTTGTTAAGTCTAGTCTGTGAACACTTCAATTGCAAAGTTGTAGTAGAATCCACAATTAACGAAGTAACAACAGTCGTCAAACACGATCGTCTCTCGCCGTTCAAAAAATCCCCGTTTAAAAGTAGAAGTCATATGAATATTGTAAATCATAACGCCATAAATTACCATATTGAAAAGCATCAAACAGATAAGATAAGACGTAATGATAATACTCATTTAATGGATATTGATGATGAATATATTAAATTTGATGAACTCTTGTGGACACCGCATAAACGGTTAGAAATCGTCGTCATTACCAAAGAACCTAAGTGAAATGTTTAATTTTGAATGGGATCAGGAATAAAGCTTAAAGTATAAATAAGCGTAAAATAAATGTTTTCGAAATTTGAAAATACCATTTCATATTTTCTTTAAAGCAAATCAATAGAATATTCTGCGTTCATTGTTCTGTAAATATTCCATTATTCCACACAACCGTGTTCAATTATTGCAATAATTTAATAATTATCACGAAAGACTTTTGGTAATGATGACGACAATATATACTATCAAATCATTTACTTACAGATAAATAACGCCAGCAATTACAACGACACCGATACAACGCAATGGAGATGAATTAAAGTATAGAATTGTCAGAAAGATCGCAAGACGTGTTATCGAAAAGAAATTATCCAGCCAATCACGATTCTCCTGTTCATCCTGCACAATGTTAGGGAAGCGTGGTGCAGCCGCATGTTGCCGCTCCGGCTGCGCCTGTGCTTGCTCACCGCCCGCGGCTTGCATTGCAGCAGCATTACCATCCGTGCCGTGTACGGGCTGCGCACCAACTAAATTAGCTGGGCGAGCCTGTTGCGACAACAGTGTAGCTGCTGGTATCACAGGATGAGTTGCGCCGGCTGTGGCCACACCCGCCGCCGCTGTTGTTGGTGCTAGAAAAGGCATCTGCTGTAGAAATGGATTAAATCCGAATGGGTTAGCAGCCCCAGCTATTGGCATATTTGCTGCAGCACTGGCTGCTGCATTTGTTGCAAATAAATTGGGGATACCAGTGACAGTAGCCGTTGTATTAGACCTAAAATAAAATGTATGATATAAAACTGGCGTAGCGAACCTTATAACATTACAAACTTAAACTCAAAAAACTTACATTCGCATACACTGTTCCATGTATTGTGAGTACACCTGCTGCATCCAGTTGTAGATGGCAGCCTGTTGAGTGGCCATGGCCTGCATATTTAATAGTCCAGGAAAACCAAATGGCAGCGCATATTGTGGGTTATTAGGATCGTAAACAGGACACAGTGGATTAAGCATCTGTTGATTGTGTTGTGGGTAAACGAAATTTGGATGTTGCGCTTGATATTGTTGATAATATTGCTGCTGAATATTTTGTTGGGCGGTTGCGTTGGACGACATACCACCACCAGCAATATGTCGTTGTCGCAAGCCATCAGCGTTTGTGTTATTAGTATTGGGACTCATATTGGAGGTGCTGCCTTTGGTTTTTTGCGCGAAATTCGTATTAAAGGAGTTCTTCGGTGTATACACTAAATGTATTATATGATTATGAGTGTAAACGTCTTTGTAACTGCGTATGACATCCTTCAACAATAAGTCATCGTTCAAAAGTTGGCCTGAGTAAATTAATTTTTGCTCATCGACTGGCTGCAATAGAAAAGTAATCAACAGTTCGTTAACGCTAAATAAAGTTTGTTTCCTTCAAAATAATGTTCTTTATGAATACATAATTAACTATACAACTCTTAATTTAAAAAAAAAGATTACACGTCTTCCAGAAAAAAAGCAATTTACACAGCTGTTATTGTTAATAATAATAATAGTTTCATATACATATAAGTAAACGCAAAAAACATAGGTGTAGATGTACTTTCAACGCCAGCACAATCCCGTGTGGAAATTTGCAATGAAAGATGACGTGTCGCTTGCACTTTCCGCAATCGGAGGCACTACCAGACATGCACTTAAATCGGAACCTGTACACATGAACTTGAAATTTCAGATATGTATGTATGTACACATTTGCCGATGTGCATAACTATAATTACGCCAATATGTTTTCTTTTGCTTAACTTGCCTATGTTTTGATGAGTTGAACGATAGTATCATCGAGCTTGAATGTATGTATTTCTTGCAATGACGGAAAAGCTTTAATCGCTCTGCGAAAAATTAGAAGGTGTAGGTACTACAAATATCGGAAAAAATTTATTTGCAACGAGTATTTAGACGAATCGCCCTCACCAATACAAAGGCTCTTAATGAAATTAGAAATTCCATAGGAGAAGCGAAAAACTATTAAATTTTATTTAGCAAATGTTTTCAGAGATGTTCTAAAGACGCTTATAGGTATGTATATCTCGTATTTTGAAAGAAATGCCTTAGATTTTTGTCATGGGCTGCTAACTGAGAGCAAACAAACGCGAAATGCACGAATTTAATCCGAAAAGGGAACATCAGAACATTTTTTGATGACGATGTTATATGGTACTTCTTAGTAGAGAATTGTTTTAAAATGTTTATAAAACCTAATAAAAATTCTTTGCTTCATATACGAGTATGTTGCTAACACAAAAACACGTAAGTCACTGTTAACTTTTTTACATATACATACTTTCTTCGTTGTAGATGGTACACGTGTACCAATTCAATTGGTCTACTATAGTGAATTGAAATTGTCTCGAAGGCGACATACGATGTGATAGTAAACCCACCTAAATAAATAATAAGCAAAAAATTGTACAGCACTCCACAACAGCCTCAAAACTCACTAACTAAATTCAATTATGAACTTACGAATAAGAGTCAACAGCGAAACTTCTGGCATTTCTATATCTACTAATTCTAATCGTATGCTTGAAAGGAAATAAATAAAACCGTACAAAAATTACGAACTCAGACTTATGTAAATTCTTCGGTCTTGAACCAATCGGCACAATTGCAAAATTTTCATTTACAATACACATGCATGCAGATCCTCAGCGAAAAAACGTACTCTACATGTACAGCATTGGGAAAAACTAGAGCACATATCCCCACTTGATATACAAAAAGCCGTATCTAGCAAAATTGTTTTTGCATAAAACGGTGTGGGTACTTGTAATTCGATAATATACGTCATAAAAAATCAATAAACCATTTTGATTTTTTATTAGATACAGCCTTTTTCATTTCAGCCGACGAATATGTATGTAGGGATCTATGCAATTTAGTACAATAACTTATTATAACTCTCACTAAATGGTTTCATCTTTAACCAGCTCAACTGCAAATAAAATATATTTTTAAAAAAACTAAAAAGATGTAAACTACCAAGGAGTTGAAAGGGCAAAATGTACAAAGATAAACGGTCCAAAACTAATCGACTTATCCAGTAATGTATGTACATTAAACAGATAACCAAGCTAAAAGCTTATTTGCCTGCATACTGAACAGAAAGGTAATCTCAAGGACGAAATGATTGAACCTTCATATAAATAATATGAACATATAATCTATTTTGAATAGATCACAAGAATAGATTAAATGTAATTTCACAGATTTGAAGAAGAATAGAATTATCTTGTCCTTTGTTCAGTATACAGCTTTACTGGCGTTTAACCTGGCTATCAATTTAAAAATTTAGATAATATATACACACATTTAATCTATTTCGAATAGATTTGTATGAATGAACATATACCATGAAACATTTTTAAAAGCACGTAAGATGAGTGCTTTAATATTGTTCTTCACTGTATTTAAGTTAAATATTATAAATACATATCTGTGGACATTTGAAAAACAACTTGAGTCTGTCTTTCACGAACAAACTAAATAGCATATGTAGGCAAAGCTGTTTTTATCATGGGCAGAGCAATGAATTTTATTAAAAAAAAAAAGCATTCAGTAGTTGAAAACAGAAACATTTAAAAGGTTGTGAGCAGGCATAAAATGGTTTAATATTTCTTTCGAATTATAACTTTTCTCTTTTTGGCGGTAATATATGTTTTGTCGACATGTGCTATTTATTTTGGCTGTGAAAGACAGACTTAAGTTGTTTTGCCATACACATATATTTTGTATGTATATGTTGGTATGTACATAATTACGAGTGTCAGCGTTTGGAACCATATACTGGGAGCGTACTATAACATTGATAAGATAAGGGCTGCGCACATAAAGAAACGAAACAGAATAAAAAAGCATACGAAAAACCAAATAAATAAAATGGCGCAATAAGAATACGCTTAAACATACACGTAAGCCGTTAGAGACTTAAGGAAACTTGAGCTAACGAAATAAACAAAAAAGTTCAATGATGTTTAAAAATAACAAAAATAAGTACGAATTACGCAAAGTCGAGCACATTTAGGTACTGTCACGCCACAATAAACTCTTTAAAATAAATTTTAAGGCGTGTTTGAATTAACGCTAGGTACCTCTTGATCATCTATCAATGCATTTCTGTTATGTATATATGCAAGCAGACAATTAGCAGTATTTTTATTTTACTTTTCACTATTTCATTAAGGCTGTAACTTCTATAGATACATATGTACATATCAGGCAAGTTCTGCAATTTGAAATCAGAGGGGCTTTGTTTACAATTCACTCGGAATTAATTGCAGAGCCTGCCTGTATATTGTTTTTTTTTTTGCAAAGCTAAACAGTGCATTTCTTCTACTATTACAAACCCAAACGGTTGCCGTCCTACCGCCCTTCCGAACGAGAGGCGCAGTCCGCTCTAGTGATGGCTATATAGAATTTATACATAGGTACTAATAATTATGGGCATAAAACTACTAATTACAATTAAACGATACCTTCAAACAATATTTGCAAAAAAATGCACATAAATATTGAAAGGACAAATGCATACATTATCATTTAATTATCATTTTAATGTTGAGTGATTTGGAATTTTTCGTTAAAAACACAATCAATACATACCGGTTTATTAGGGTACACCAGTGCTAAGTGTGCTTTTAGCCGTTTTACCGTCCATAGCAAGTCAATTTCGAGAACTTGATCATCATATTGTTGATTTGATGCTTTAATTAGAAGCTTCACACTTGTTGATTTTGCTGCTGTTGTTGTAGAGGTAGTTGCTGCCGCTGCATTACCCGCCCCAGCCACTGATGCTCCAACAGCATTTGCAGTTTTAGTGGTTGCTGCTGCACTGGCACTATCTGCAACCGCCGCTGCCGACGACGTCGACGAGGAGGAAGTAGCCGCTGCTGTTTCGTTCATTGTCCAATTTAGCTATTGCTATGGATTCCAATTGCGCTCAAGTGTGAATTTGTTACTGCGTCAATTCCACAAGGCAAAAGTCAAATTAATGTCAATACTATGATGAATTCAGTGCTTCTAGCTACAATGATGATCTTTGGATTTTGTTTGCTTGTATTGTTCAATTTTTTCAGCCCCGTTACTAATTGACTTTTCCGAACAGTTTAAGGTTTCTCCTGGCACTATATGTACTTCAGTCAACAATTTTACTGGTATAGATTAATAATTCGCCGTTACCGCTAATAATATATACCTTTTCAACTATTTTTAGTACTTTTCTTTTTTGTTTTATCTACTTGGTATTTAAACATGTGTCCCCACCTTGTATGATTGCCTCCTTCCCCAAACCTCTTAATATTAATTTAATTCTTTCTCCTCGTCACCTTTTATTTGCCGTTTGTATGTATTGAAATTTCAATTGTTCGGTGCTGCGCCTATCCAACATTTACTGTCCGACTGCGCTTTTTGCTAAAAAATATTGCAAGATTTCACAGATTTCAAGTGATTTCTTCATTTAACTTAAAAATGTTGTTAATTTTTCCACAAAAACGTCAATGAATCACAACAAAAAATTCGATTTTCACGTAAGTTTCTCACTACGTTAATTCCTGTGCTTGCACTCGTTGACTCGCTCGACATGGATAACTCGTTCGATTCGTTGGCTGGGCTTTATTTGTGCTTCATTGAAAAGAACAGCAACACTGTTGGTTTGCCAGCGAGACCGGCACAAAAGGCAAAGAATGCAACACTGAATAGCGTATCGGATGCAAGAAAAGATGGAATTTAGCATTAATAGTTTGATTTCGTTTAAGATTTGATAATAAATGATGGGCCTTTCAAAAAGTTATTAAACTTTGATACAGATGAGTGAGCAAATAGAAGTTATTAATAACAAAGGCCGCAATTAGGGCCCCATTATCCCTTTTAACGTTTTTCCTTTATATCCATTTTCTGCTTGTATCTTACTTTCGCTCGTTCTTTCTTTATCAGGTTTTGCAAATACATTTGGTCATTTTTGATTGGATGACTGTTGCCTGGATGATACAATAATGACGCGTATGTATGTATGTATGTTTCACACGTACTTTGTAAATAAATCCCAGTAAAAGGTCCCAGTAGGAAAAGGTAATGTTTGGGAATGCAAAAGGTAATGGACAGACCCTATAACCTACACACGAAAAAATGCAAGAATTTCCCTACAGCGTTGTCACACGAAAGTAATGTGTCGCAATTACAAATAAAAAATAAAGTCCGTACCACAGGTTTCGAACCCGTGACCAATACACGGCAGCAGAACGCGCATCCATTCGGCTATAGCACCTTTTGAGATAACGCGAAAAAAAACATACTTCAGTTACTTTTCCATCTTTTTGTTTTGTTTGTGACTTCAAAACTACACATTATCCGCTCGATTACATTGCGATGCATATTTTCGTTCAACAGTAGTTGTTAATATTTTCTTGGTTAAAAAAGGTTAGGCTTTCCCCATTTTCTCACTGGGATATTAGTGGCACGCTCCCCCTCCCCCTGTAGCAGTGATGGAAAAGTAGGCACAATAGGGCCATTTTTGGCATTTTCATTCTCAGAGGCACTTTTGGCACAATTCATCCTGTGCTCGAATCGTCACATACGATAGCGTACTACTCGTCACGTAAAAACACATTTTTCGGATTATGACATACGTGAACGTACTCTTTGTCCCATTCAGCTTATACTGCCTGACGTATCACGTAATTTTCTTTCGTATCGTTTTCGATCCGTGAACGGATGTTACGGTTCGAGCCCTGTTTTGGCACAATCATAAAATATAAAAATTTAGCATAAAATGCCAATATGTATATAAAAAAAATTACAAACCACATTATAGTTTAAAAAATTACAAAAAGTGAATATTAAAAGCACTAAAAAATTAAACTAAGGCCCGTGAGAAATATTCACAAGCCGCTGAATTCTAATGTGAATACGCAGTACGAAAAGTAAGTTTTCACAACAACAAGCTTTTAATTAAGAATTTTTAGAAAGGTTCTAAGTTTGCAGTTGCAAAGTCCATTAAATAAAAGTGGAAGATTCTGCAACATCCAGGGCAAAAAATTATGAGTTAGAATTTTACATAAAATTAATCAAAAAATAATTAATGAAAATTCCATTATTTCGCATTTAGGTACACACACATGTGTGTAAAAATGTTGGAATAGCAATATCCCGGTGTATTTAAGTATATGTCTAAGGAATCCTTCATAAAAGTGATTTACTCTAATAATTTAGTTAATTAATAATTATTATATTACTTCAGTATATTTTAAAAATATTGTTTCTAACAATATGTTGCTCTTAGAACACCTTCAAAGAAATTTAATTTTGTGGCACTTCCATCTTCTTTTCGGTACTATTTTTGAAGACCATTAGGCACATTTAGAAAATTTGAAATTCCATCCCCGCCCTGGCTTCGCAAGAACCTGAAAGCATAGACAAACGTTGATCCAAATTAACGGCGCAACTGATCTAGTCAAAATTGTGCATTGACAGACGGCAATAATGCGGATATACGAGCCGCGAGGTCGTAGGTTCGAATCCCACGGCCAGTAGAATATTCACGAACGAACTCAACAAACGTCGGTGTTATGCAGACAAACCTTTGTTTGGAAAATTAAATGGCTGCTGCTTAGTTTGCTCTGAGGTGATTACGTCAAGTTTGGCACAAGGTTGCATATCGGTTGTGGTTTTTAGGGTTATAGCCAACTCGAAATGAAAATTGCAGATGTACATACATGTATGTATGTATGTATCGTGCAAAAATTTATATTTTTTTTAATATTGTATAGCGCCCTAAACTTTGAAGCTCCTACAGCAAAAATTTATATTTTTTTTAATATTGTATAGCGCCCTAAACTTTGAAGCTCCTACAGCATAAATTCAGTTCTCTGTCTTTTACAGGTCTATTCTGCGCTGGTAATAAAAATTTTGTAACCGGTAAATAAAGTTCCTTTCAATTTTAATACCCTTTTCGCATTCTGTATACTCTTGTAACCGATAAATTTTGTTACCATCTCATAAGCTGGTAACAAAATATTGCCCCGTGAAATATGCAATGCCAGAATTTCCACAATTAATCATAGCTGAATTGCTGAATATTTTAACTACATTACCAACGTACTACAATCGCGGTAACAATAACTGGTAACATTGTGTGGTAATAAAACATTCCGGTTGCAAAATCTTCGGTAACGTGCCGAAAGACCTGTTAAGTTTTACTGCAATGTTTATGTATAACAATAATTACCTAAAATTTTTCTGTATGGCTACACTAATTTTACAGCAGTTTGGCCCAACACAATTAGTTTGCTGTAAAACCATGATGAAACGACACCGAAGGTGGCGCTGATTGTGATACCGCTAACTCTCTCTTGAAAATTTTGACAGAAATATGAAGTCATAGGGCCATTTTCACCATCTCTGGTTAACACTAATCCCCAGTTAAACATCGTTACCGACGTTACCGACACAATGTTATATGCATATAACCAGATATGGTGAAATCGGCCCATAGGAGATTTTGTGTAGTGCCTGTGTTATATACATATACATATACATACATATGCAAAACACATACATACTAATCCCGTGTTAAATGCACTCTTAACACGATTCAACAACTTTTAGGGCCGGTTGCTCAAAGCCTGGTTAACACTAATCCCCGGTTAAACATCGTTATCGACGTTACCGACACCGACATCAATGCGATTTTCTAGCGACTTCAAACTTGCACTTTGTTATACTAAATTTGAATGGGCTATAAAACTGCATACTTAGAATTTTTCTAAAAAATCTGAATAAAAAGTTGCAAATTAGTGTGCAAATTTAATAAATTTTCCTGAGTTTTGCACAAAGTTTAGAGATTTTATTATTATGTTTTCTAGTGTAGAATGAACAATATTTTTATAAAAAATTATCGGAAATAAATTAGAATAAAGAACTTTGCATATATTGCGAAAAATTCACTGTGCCAATACTTCTGTTCGGCACTGTAGGTACAAGATTGCTTGGTTGGCGTCAAAAATCGTTTCAATTTCAAAAAAATCTCCATGAAGAAGCGTACGTGATTAAAAAACTAGGCGTCGTGCGCGTGCGTGAACGTGATTGAAAAAAATATAGCGCAAGGTGAGTGTGCGTGATTTACAAAACCATCAGTGTGAGCATGCGTGAACGTGAGTCAAAATCACTCACGCGCCCATATCTAGTTCAAAAATCGAAATGCGTTTCGGTTAGTCGTGTCTTGTAGGGAATTGTAATTTTTTAAGTCAAACATTAACCCTTGAAGTGAACCCTTAGTACTTTATGGTTTCGCTAGCGAGTCAAAAATTTATCGCATTCGCGTATCTGATTATTACTGATAGATAGATAGACCAAGAGGTCTATTGTGCCCTCAAAAATTCACAGTACCTCACTCAACCCTAAGATCTCAGAAATTTGAAGAAATCTCCAGGCGTTGGCTCGCACTCACGCAGCAGGTGTAAAGGACGCTCCTCAATCAACTCACAGAAACGACATGGGTCGTTTAACCCGATTCCTAGCTTGTACAGGTGACCTTTAAGAATACAGTGGCCCGTCAGAAAACCTGTTATGATTGCCCTGTTTCTTTTAAGGTTGTAGCCTACCAGCTAGCATTTAGCCTGGTGCAGACCTGCGGTGTTACCCCCGTATTGTACACTGAGTCTGTTCCTCTCCTTCCTGAGCGCTTTCATTGTGCTAGGTCCGATCGTAAGGGAGAGCTCACACCCTATAGGAGACGAGGCTAGACTGTCTGCCTCCGCGTTACCCTCAACTCCTACGTTACCCGGCTCTCAAATTGGTTGCACTTAAAAACCAAGAAGGATTTGAACTCAAATGATGAGAGGGCCTTGAGTGCAGCCTGACTACCACTCCATATGAGAATTTCTTCGTAGGCCAATCTCTGCCCACAGACTAATGGCATATAACTCCGCCTGAAAGTTGCCCGGGTGTGCTCCCATGGGTACCCAGAGCTTCCGCAGATGTCTCTCTGTACACCATTGAAGCGAGCTAGCTTATATATGTCTCGCCATAAGAGAGGTTCTGCAAAGCTCTAACTTAAAATTCTTATCGACTGATTTAGGCCTATCATCTCTGGGAAACAAAGCTAAGGCAATTTGGGAGCCTAACTTGTCTCTGTTCCTTGATGATAAGGTTTTGACACTGCCAAAACCTTCTCTTGTGAATTTAGTAGACCTCGCTTTGCTACCTGTTCTATGGTAAGATGAAGCGACTCGAGCTCGAGAATCACCTCTAGCGCTACCGTAGCATACATACACACGACAGACGTTGATGCTTCGAAAGAGATTGCCTTAATGTGGCTAGGGGGATTCTTGAGACCCAAGCCATCGCCCTATATGTGACTATTGGTCTAACTATCATTGCATATATCCATCTTAGGATCTTCGGACTGCAGCCCCAATCCTTACCTGTCAGACTTTGCCACACCATTAGTACTCTCGTGGATTTGGAGGTGATGTCGTCGACATGCGCTATCTATAGATGTTGTTTGGAATCCAGTATTAAGCCTAGGTACTAATCTTCGGTGGCGACGTTGAAGGCAACCCCATTCAAATAATGTTCCTCATACCTGGAATTGTTCTTCTTCTAGAAAAGGAGACAGTAACTGTTTTGGAGAAGCTGATTCTCAGATCTATACTCACACAGCAACCTCCAACTGCTAAGTGTCTTCCCTTTGAACTGAATCACACAGAGTAGTCACGAACTTCCCTCAACTGGTATTTAATTACAATATCATCCTATTAACCATTTTTGGTGAAAATATGGAGGTGCTCGTCCACGATTAAAATCCACAGGAGGAAGGATAATACTTTCTCGCGGGAATCCTTTGGTTGTTTGTGCGAAGTTGCCTAGCTATTCATTTGGTGATGATTGCCTGCTAATTAGGTTTGTGAAGCGGCTGGTCGACACCAATATGAGAGGTGTTATCAAAAGCCCCCTCAATATCTATGAAGGCACAGAGTACTTTTTACTCGAGGGCGCTTTGTATTTTAATAGACAGGGCTTACAGCGCAGTGTCCGTGGATCTACCCACTCTTTAGGCATTCGGGAAGTGGGCCCACTGTCCTGTAAGCTTTCCCCTATTGCGCACCCCGTTCCTGAGCACTGGTAGCTCCCGACTTCACCAGTTGGGCTGCACCTTCCCTCTTGGTTTCGTCTCGGGAAAGATGAAGTAAAAGGCATCCATTATGAAGCCATTCGGCCTGTTTACGGTGTTCTCTAACCTCTAATATTAGACTGAACCTCAGTCAGGTTTGTACTTAGAATCACGCTATACTTATCCCAGTTAATTTTTTTGGGGTTTCGATTAAGATGCAGAGTGGGCTCCGATGCGACCCTTCACTGGGTGACCGGAGGACTAGCCAAGTACCTCTTTCCAAACCAAAACGAATGTCGTGTTTGGCCAACGTTATGGATGTAAAGCACTTCGCTTAAGATATACTCTAAACGATACTCACCTCAACGCATCCTTTGTAAGGGGGAGCCGCCTCCTACGACAAAACTACCCTAGAAGCTGCACCTTTAGTGTTGGCATGTTAGTATTGTCCCTTGGTAAGTCGGTCACAGCAATCACGACCTCCAAACTTCCGCCACTTGTCGACAGCGTTGTCTGCACTCCGACTAGGTCCCGTGCCAGAAACCCAGTAATGCAAAAATAATCCTCACTTTTCTTAAGGACTACATACACTCTAGGCCTGTCACAAGAGAGTTCCCAAATCACCATGTTGTTGTTGTGGTTGAGGCCCCTCACTTGGGCTCTGTAGGTCCGCGGCTCTTGAATCAGTATGCCCACGTCATCCGTGGCGAACCTGCTAGTGATAACAGCCGAAGCAGCCACCGCGTGATGCAGGAGGGGTGGCTGGTCCGCCACAAAGCCCGAGGTCGACTCGGTCGTCTGCGCAGCAGAAGAGCCAGCGTCAGCCACGAATTGTGACTTCTGCGACTCCGACTCCTTTATACCTGTTACCTTCTATCGCCACGGCCTCGCCGAGACGAAAATTAACATGCAGTTTAGCTTTTAAAGTTGCTTCTTCTTTCTTCTTTCTTTTTTTGTTTGGTGCTGTAACCGCCTAAGCGATTTTGGCCGAGTTCAGCAAAGCACACCAGTCGTTTCTCCTCTGTGCCAACTGACGCCAATTGGAAACGCCAAGTGAAGCCAAGTCCTTCTCCACCTGATCTTTCCATCGCAGTGGGGGCCTCCCTCTTCCTCTGCTACCACCAGCGGGTTCCTAGTTGAATACTTTCAGAGCTGGAGCGTCGGTGTCCATTCGAACGACATGACCAAGCCAGCGGAGCCGCTGTATTTTAATTCGCTGCACTATGTCCATATCGTTGTAAAGCTCATACAGCTCATCGTTCCATCGTCTGCGGTACTCGCCGTCGCCAACGCGTAAAGGACCGTAAATCCTCCGCAAAATCTTTCTCTCAAACACCCCAAGAGCCGTCTCATCGGATGTTGTCATTGTCCATGCTTCTGCGCCATATACCAGCACGGGCATGATGAGTGAATTATAGAGCGCGGTTTTCGTACGTCGAGAGAGGACTTTACTCCTGAATTGCCTACTCAGTCCAAAGTAGCACTTGTTGGCAAGAGTGATTCTACGTTGGATTTCAATGCTGAAATTATTATCGGTGTTAATGCTGGTTTCCAAGTAAACGAAATTCTCTACTTTCTCGAAATTGTAACTGTCAACAGTGACGTGGGTGCCAAGGCGCAAATGTGCTGACTGTTTGTTTGATGACAGGAGATACTTCGTCTTGTCCTCGTTTACCACCAGACCCATGCGCTTTGCTTCCCTATCCAACTTGGAAAAGGCAGAACAGACTTAGCGGTTTTTGTTACCGATGATGTCGATGTCATCAGCATAAGCCAGCAATTGCACGCTCTTGTAGTAAATTGTTCCTGAGCGGTTCAGTTCTGCAGCTCTTATTATCTTCTCCAACATCAGATTAAAGAAGTCACATGAAAGGGAGTCGCCCTGTCTGAAACCCCGTTTTGTGGCGAACGGCTCGGAGAGGTCTTTTCCAATTCTGACGGAGCTGGTGGTATTGCTCAACGTCATTTTACACAGCCGTATGAGTTTTGAGGGGATGCCAAATTCAGACGTAGCGGCGTATAGGCAACTCCTTTTAGTGCTGTCAAAGGCGGCTTTAAAGTCGACAAATAGGTGGTGAGTGTCGATCCTTTTCTCGCGGGTCTTTTCCAAGATTTGGCGTATTGTGAATACCTGGTCTATGGTGGATTTGCCAGGTATAAAGCCACACTGATAAGGCCCAAACAGTTCATTGACGGTGGGCTTCAGTCTTTCACACAATACGCTCGATAAGACCTTGTAACCTATGCTTAGAAGGCTGATCCCGCGGTAGTTGGCGCGAATGGCGGGGTCACCTTTCTTGTGGATTGGGCAGAGCACACTTAAATTCCAGTCGTCGGGCATGCGTTCATCTGACCATATTCTGCACAAGAGTTGATGCATGCACCTTATCAACTCCTCGCCGCCGTACTTGAATAGCTCAGCTGGCAGGCTGTCAGCTCCAGCGGCTTTGTTGTTTTTCAGCCGCGTTATTGCTATACGTACCTCGTCATAGTTAGGCGGTGGAATGTCGACTCCGTCATCATCGACTGCGGGCTCGGGTTCTTCTTCTCCACAACTTTCCGTGCTGCTACCATTTAGTAGGGCGGAAAAGTGTTCCCTCCATAATTTAAGTACGCTCTGGACATCAGTTACTAGGTCGCCATTATTGTTCTTACAGGAGTGCGCCCCGGTCTTTAAACCTTCCGTAAGTCGCAAGGCAAGTCCACTGAAGAAGCAAGGCAAAGTTGCTTCTTTAATTTATAAAAATCATACATCTTTGAAATATTTTTGCTTGCGGTTTATATCAAACATGTGTTATTGCAACTTAAAATGTTTATTGAAATTCATTTGTAATGCTAAATAATATAAATTTATGCATACGCATAAAATATAAATGGATAAGCCCTTCTAGAAAGCATGCAAGGAAGCACTTTTGTCAGCTCTTCTTGGGTAGGCCTCTTAGAATGGCTTTACTTAAGAAGGCCTACCTAAATTATCTTCTGGTTAGGTCCTCCGAGCTCAGGGTAGCAGCAGTATACTCACAGGCCAGCACGGCTACCTTGATGCTTTTGAGGGCTTTCGAATAAGTGGGCTGCTGAGTGGAAGCCTCCTGTCTTTGCCCAGTCGGTCTACCCAGATTTCTAGACCATAAATTCGGAATGGGTGGGTTCTCCCGCTGCCGCTTGGTATTAGGTAGCTTAGGCGGAGTCATATGGCTGCTCCATCTTTTAAGTTCGTCTGCTTGCTTGCAGCAATCTCTTGTCGGGTGCGGGTGTCTGCTGCGGCTGTTACGGTTGCCATGGGTTTCAGTGCCTGTTTAGTAGGCTCGCTCTTCCGCCTATCGGCAGGTGCGGGTTTGTTATCTCGACTATTTCACTCTCGTCCCTCTTTCCCCACCTCCATCCTGCCGCCTGCCATAGCTCTGGCTTCGACTAGGGTTTTACCCTGCTCCAGGTAGCGGAGGTACCACTTGACCCAGGAGCCGCTCAAGCCTAGGCGGTATTGGTCATATAGGGACTCCGGCGGACCCGCCAGCCATGTAAAAGAGCGAGCCATTTCCTGCTTCGTACCTGGCCCCGTCCGACACATCGATCCCCGAAGACATCGATCGTCCGGGCAAAGCCACCTTCATTAAGAGTCTGGAAAGTCTAGATGCATGCCCTCAAATCTTAGTCCTTTACACGTTTGTCGTGGTAGTCATCAAAAGAGGGGAGAGGGTGGTTCTCGTCCGAGGCTTTATTGTTCTTTTCATTAGAAGTCGTCGTAACAAACAAAACGGTGGCTGTGAAAAGGCAATCACATTAGCATTCTTTAAAATGGGTATTCGGTAGCAACACACAAGATACTTGGTATAAATACCGGAAATCGTGATGTGCTTGAACCGGATTCAAAATAATTATTTTTGCCCACTGCCCAGTGAATGGTAATCAAAAATTTTCTCCGTGGGCTTCCGCACCCGGCATCATCTTAATACCTTGGTTTATTTGAATGAGGCGGGCTAATTAGGTAATTAGTGAAGATCGCTAAACTTCTTCTAGGTGTCCACTTCTCATGCAACCTAGCCCCAGGAGAAAACTATGTTAACTCAGTCATTCTTTGTTTTTGTTTAAACCCAGGGTGATTCATTTATACATT
Source organism: Rhagoletis pomonella (assembly GCF_013731165.1). Lineage (NCBI taxonomy): Eukaryota > Metazoa > Arthropoda > Insecta > Diptera > Tephritidae > Rhagoletis > Rhagoletis pomonella. Next base: position 15,141 of record NW_023459861.1, on the reverse strand, counting down.
AAGAACAGGATTCGTTGTGGTTGATCATCAAGAGCTCAACATGAGTGAATAAAGGGTAGGTCGGTCAAGACTGCCCATCACATAATCACAAAATCGATAGAGGAAGCTTTCACACACAAATACTTCAATGCGGGAGCCTTCTTCAAGAAAGCTGTTAAAAATGTCCTTTCGGGGAAAATTACTAGCCAATTATGGGGTCCAAACCGACCTAATTAAGCTTTGAAACAGAACCGTCATGGTGGGAGGGTTAGTGCTACCGTCCAGCCTCAAGGTGGCGTCTTCCGACTTGCTGGTCGCTGAAGTGAAAATGTCGGTGATTAATTGTGATCGATTCAAGATTTTCAGAGCCAGCTAACTAAGCAGTCTGCGTACAATCGCGAACAAATACTCGCGCAAGTCTTACCTCAATGCTAGTTGGGAATGACTGACGTCTCCTTCGGTCGCAGCTGAGTATTTCCTATTCAGGCTTATATGGCTGGCAGGCAAAAAGGTTTTGTAGGAAACTGCCTGGCGGATGAGTTAGCCAGGAAAGCCACGCTTAAGAACGTCACACCGAGAAAGGAGAGTGTGGAGGAATGAGTAGACTACTCTTCGACAGAAGCGCTGGGCGAAAACCAGAACATGTGCGGGCAGAAACGCGGGCTACGCATATTGGACTTTTCCGTCAAATATAATTAAGAAATAAAAGAGACTGATGCTTTGGCTTGATGCATTTCTCAACACGGGGATAACTTCATGATATAAATATTTAATATTTAATTTTTGTTTCATGGAATAACTTAACAAAATTAGCACCGAATAACTATCCACTCCCAAGGTCCGTTTTCACAGTGATGAGCTAACTCTGGTTCACCAGTTCACTTTAAATTTTTCTATACAAAATCAATAGCAAACTGCCGAATGAGAGGCATCGTGAAAGAAATCCTATTAGATTTTCATCGTAACCAAAACGGAAGTTTTTAGAAATATGACTTTCTGAATCTGAAATTGAAAATATCGTTATGATCTTTCATCTAAATCTTTCAGCTAGGAAAGGACTCGCTCGGCTTGCACCAAAAAACTTTTTTCCATAAATTATATAGTCCGACTTCCAAATAGCATCAATATAAAGCATCAGCCTCTTCTATTTCTAAACTATAATTGATGGAAAGGCCCAATTTGCGCAAGTACGTCCTAATTCGGCATTTGAACGTGGTTGCCCATATTGGACATTTTCATCAGTTACAGTTTGGAAATAAAAGAGGCTTCCGCTTTGCATTGATGCAATTTGAAACTCAGCCAAACTCATAGAGTAGAACTTCATACAGGCGTTCAGCGCTTTTCAGATTAAAACCTGGTGTGAATTTCTACTTTTAGTTATAATGGTAATCTCTTTAGTAAATATGCTACCGCCCTAACACCACACTCTTGAAATATTTTTCTGCATAGTTATCGGCGTTTCTTAGTACCGATCTAAATTCCATCATTCTTAATGAGCGACCATCAAATAAAGGGCGGGGAATGATTCCTAAAGAACGATCCAAGGATTAAGCAACAAACAATTTAGGAAATCAGGGATTCTATTATCAAGCTTCTTACCTAAGGATAAAGGGTTTCTCTTATAAAACTATTTGGCTCTCACATTTTTGTTAAGTGTTTCTCAAATTTCTGGTATGTGTCGTAATGTTCCTCACATAAATTAAGGGATCTACATTTTGACGCCCCCCCCCCCCCCCCCCCCCTCCGTAGCTCCGAGAAGAATCTTGAATGTAGGACACTAGGCCTTGGTTGGAGGTGTTTACTGCCATACCTCTAACTACTCGTCACCGGCAACATAAAGTGTTCGTTTTTTTTCCTCGCTTAAAGCGAAGCTTCCTTGATGCCTAAACGTAAAAATATAAGCTCTATAGCTCTAACATTTGAAAAATACTGTATCTGTTCAACTGCCACCGCTTCGACTACGTAAAACCAATTGCTACAGGAGTAAATTTTAATTATTCTTTTATTAAACCAAATTCGTGTATGTATGTATGTGTAAAATAAATTACAAATTAAAAAATATTTCTCTGTTATTTCTTCTGTGTTATTATTCGCTTTGATGCATATCGATTTTTTTAATATTAATTTTACAAATATCGCATATCTTTCGCTATACTCTACTAAAAATTACATGTTTTTTGGTTACTTTGTTATCGCTTTATGCCTTTTTGATGGTTGGAATTTTCCGTTGAAATCTGCAATTGCGTTTGGTCATTATTATGTTTACAAAAGTAAATCTTACATAGATACTTTGCAGTAATGTTATGAGCTTAAAGAGTTTCAAGTAATTTATTTTTGTTCGTTACTTTTTAGTGTTACTTAAGAACAATTAAATGTTTTTTTAGATTTAAGATTTTAAAATAGGTGTATACGATAATTAAAACGCATTTTTGAAAACCACCTAGAGTGAAATTGCATTAACACATTTTTATGATCACAAAAATAATTTTTATACAAAAAATATACAATTCTTTGTTTTATGTATTAGTTTCGATGATTTTGGTAACTTAAGTCCGTTTAAGTCTGATAAATTAAAGTTTTAGTTTTACAAAATATAAAAAATAGAAAAAGCTTAATGCAATTCCTTAGTCCATTTTTCATTCCAAAGCCACTACAGCTTTTGTATCAATAGCACAGCAAAATAATCTTGATTATGAAATAATTGTTTGACGTTGAATCGTGTTTTTTTATTTATGATTTCCCTTAGTATTAAAAATATCTGCGTATTTTGGAGTCTTATTAAGCTTTTTAAAGCCTACAATTCGTGTTTTCATTCATATTAAATCGTAATCTACTTAAATTTTTTTTTTTGGCCACTGATTCTTTATTTTTAAAATCTGAATATTCTACTTCTTATCGCACCTCTTTGTTCGCATATGTATGTCTTCTCTCTGTATTTATACTTGAATAACATTTATTAAAAGCTACTTAAAATGGTCTTTAGCGCTTAGTTTGCACAATTCGAGTTTTATAAATACAAACTATTGTATATAGCTACTGCTACAGGTTATTAACGGAAGTGCCAATGTGCAAATGTACTCGTATCTTGAGATTATTTCGCATATATTTCTGATGTTTTCCTGTGCGTGAGGATATCCTTTACTCAATGCAAGCAAACAAATTTCAACAGCGTCTGCCACTTTTTTCCCGTTAAAAATATTTTTGCTTTAAACCACATCGTATTGCGATTGTATGCACCCTATGTGTGTTCACTCGAGTTCGCAGGCATGTTTGCGACTCTAAAATTAGGTTTTCAAATATATTTCAATCTCATGAAAAAGGACAATTCCTTGGTAATTTACAGCTACATACAAGCAGCTAAAGTAGTAGGCGATTCTAATATTTATGGTTTGTGATTCCAGTCAAGAGCTTTGCATTTGATTAAACGGTATAAATAAAGATAAGTATTTTTAGTGGAAGTAATGACAGCATTATCATTGCATTTCAGAAATGCCCGACGCATTTTGACGGCAATTGTGCCCGCACTAGGGAGTGAGTGATTTTTATAAGCTATTTTACGATGAAACTTTTCTCGCATGAAACTTGATTGCAGTCTCCAATGAAAATGAAATCGCAATATATGGTAAGACCAAAGTACTTCTTTGCTGACTTTCCTCTCTCTGAGAATCTACTTTCAAAAGTTTTCGTACGTATAAAGTTGCGTACTTGAACAAATCGTGTGTTACGAGTTTCCCATGGGCGTGAGGAAATGTGAGTTTCTAAAGTGTGCGTATAATTATTTGATAATCAAAATATTTAAATGTTTCACGCACTTCTTCTTTGTTTAACCTTAGTTTATCAAATGCTATCTAATAAACTAACGAAAATCACGAAAGTATAGCCACAGAACGTCGCGGCCCGCCTTGGCTTATGTTGTCCATTGATGACCACTTTTTCATTCCATTCTTCAATGCTTCGGCAGTCACTTTATCCTGCATAACGCGTGACATGGCCTCCAACTTTTGGGCACGCTCCTTGGAGAGTGGCTCTGTTGGGAATGACAAGTCGTTCGCTTCGGCGAGCGTACGCAAGTCAAAGTAATATTTGGCATAGACGGATGAGGGCACATTAATATTGAATTGCAATAACTCAAGGAATTGGCGTTCAAGTTCATTCATATCTTCAACGGTGATATCCTTTAAGATTTGACAATAGTCCACATTCCAGACAGCTTGATCATCCCACACTTTGGAGGCGAGCAGTATGGCACCTGTATAGAAATGAATCAATTAAAATTCTTACGTCTCAATTCAAAATCAAAAACGTGTTCACCAAACATACCCAAAACCATACGCTTCCAATTGCATGGTGCCAAATCCAATTCCGCGTAAGTGAGCAAACGCTCAAGATAGACTAGCGTTATAATGGCACATTCAGCAGTCAGTTGAGCCGCATTAAAGAGCGTGCGCACGAATTTGTAGATCTGTCTATGTTCCGGATTATGCGAATCATAGTCATCAGGAACAGCATCATGCGTAAGAGGATGCTGCTTTTCGTCGAAAATATCTAGCCGACGATTGGACTGTCGATTTTTGATGTGATAATAAATGGCGAGTGAAACGCATTTCACTGTATTTTTGAGATTTGGTTGTGATACAGTGCTGTCATCCAAATAGATGGTGGAGCAAGATGAACTTTTCTTCAGACCACCACCAGTTGAATTCGCCGCCTGTTGAGCGATTTGATGCTGGGAGCGCTTACGTGAAATACCACCGTTTTCGACTTTGGATCGTTCGAGGAACATAGTGGCCGCTGTTGGGTCAACGGAAGGATCATCATCGCCTTCGAGCGCCTCACGTTCTGAAATATGTTGTAAATTATGCGGATTGTCCAGTGTACCAGCACTGTGATGAATAGCCGCTGTGGAAGCAGAAATATGACCATCTAGCTGATGTTGTGATGAAGAAATGTGATGGCTGCTATGTACGTGATGACGCTCCTCATAGACGGGTGGTATGTCTTTTGATTTGCGATCTGATTGAGGACTGGAATAAGCACAGCAGGAATTTTTGTTGCCCATTTTATATGAATTTATTTCACAACGATTGGGCTCTATGGAACGTGTGTGAGCGAGTATTTATATATGTATGATATACACGATGAAGAGATCCTTTAATAATGCGAGGAAATGGCAAATCTAGATTGCCTAGAATGGTAGAGCCGCAAAGAATTTACGTAATGTTAAATGCAACTGTTTCAATCACTTGTCTTTTTTAATGGGTTTCTCCTCTATTCTTAAACTGTTGTTTTATAAATTTACTTTTCTTTTGCCTTTGACTAGTTGGGAGGGTTTCCTTATTTTTAATTAGATATATAAGAAAGATTCATAAAATTGGGATTTTCATAAAACAATACGTATTGCTGTTGTTGTTTAATCACAATCGATCCGATCCATCTAAACGCGCTGCCTCGTATATAGATATTTATTTTTCCAAAGTTTGGCCGCACTCAAAGTCTTTTTTAGTGGTTAATCTTGGACACGAATGTATTTAACTCCTCAATATTTGGCACATCTGTCTAGTTACAATGAGACATTATTGCAGGTAACTTTACAATTTGCTGCTTAATTGTGGACGATTCTGAAACTATAAGTAAATATTTATCCATTAGTTAGCTGAATAAAGTAATTTCATTTTCATCTATTTGTTTATTTATATACATTACCGCATTAAGCATTAATCTTTTATTGCGCAATACAAATAATGCAAATAATATGTATTAAAATAAAATTAAAACTACAATTATATAAATACAAGTCTTTATACATATATTAATATAAACTTAAAAAGGCCAGGTACAAAATTTATGGAAATGGAAGAGAAAAATTTATGTTAATGAATAAACTGTGAAAAATGTATAACATTTTTGGGAAAAGCTTTCTTTTAAAAAGTTTCTTTACGAAATTAAATATTCTTTATTCATTGTTTTCATTTATTTTTATTTTCTCGTAACTGTAGTGTACATTTTCGTGTAATTTTATTCACGCAAATATGTACATACATACATGTGCATTTATGTATGAAGAAAACTTGGCATAAACTTCAAACTGTAATTTCTTATGTACCTTGTACGTATTTTGTATGTACTCCATTACCCAGAAATTAGTAGAACTTTTAAAACTTGGCGACCTGTGGAGTTTAGATTTTGCTTCACATTTTCTTAAGTTACATTTTTATTGCACTGGTTGTGCGAAGTTATGCAGAGTATGCATAATCAGACCTTTATCCTATGGACTAAACTTTTCAATATGAAGTTTTGCTGGTTATTTTTCAAGGAAAAACCTTACTAACTATTTTATAGTTTTTTAAAGAACTTTAACTTTATTAATTGAGACATGACGTTCTTCCAGCATACGATACATACGCATATGCATACCGAAAATATATATATGCACATACTTTGTACCAAATGCTAATAAGATAAGCCTGGCATAAGATTACGCTAAAAAAAGAAAACAAGATAAAAGTTAAAACAAACATATTACGATTTTCATTGTTAATTAAACAGAGTTAACCACTTTTGTTAGATGCTACAGCAGCAACTTCGTAAAGATTATTTTTAAAAATAAATATTTGCCACCAATGCATATCAGTTCATTCCAAAATTTATAATTGCAAAAAAATCTATTACAAACATGCATACACACAATAAGCATAACGACAATTGAACGGTATTTGCACAAAATGGTGTATAATTTTTTTCTTTTTAATTTACATTGTGGAGACATTTGGGCCTAGGCGTAAGTTGTTGTTTTGCTGTTGTCCATGCTATGAAGTAAAGAGAGCTAGCTGGTATCAATTGAAACAAAAATCGGATTTATTCAAAGAATTGAAACTTTGACGCTGAATTAATCATTTGAAAGAAGGAAAAAAGGTTAATTTAAAATAAAAAGCTATATACCCCATACTGAAACTAAAAAAGAATATCTTCACATTCCACTGTAATTTAATTGAATGTACCTCACAAAATATGTAATAGGTAAAAGAGTAATCACACTAAATATATTAGAATAAATTGCTAACATATCAATGAAGTAACCTGAGATTAAACCAAGTTGGTTTAAAATTTCAAATAGGATTAAGGGATAGGGAGCTCTTCCCAGCAAGAACACTCAGAGAGTAGATTTTAAAATTTGTGTGTTCAAGGCAGACCATCAAATTAATTGAAGTTTTCTACTAATAACAAGACATCTTTTAATTTTAATTTTAAAACATACATATGCATGAAAGGAGGCCGCTATGGTGTATTGGTTACACGAGGCCTGGGATCGAGCCCAGTTTCCGAATGATATAAAAAAAGAAAAGGTTTTTTCTAATAGCGGTCGACCCCCGGCAGGCAATGGCAAACCTCCGAGGGTATTTCTGGCATTAAAAACAGCTTCCCATAAAAATACAATCGGCGTTCTGAAACTGTAGGTCCGTCCTCTTGACAACATCAAGGCGCACGCCACAAATCGGAAGCTCGTCCAAATACTAACATATTGTGTAAGTGCCAATCTGTTCTTATAATGCGTGATTTTATGAAGTAATACTATGATTAAAAAATTTTATCAAGCAGGCAAATCGCTCGTCATAAAATTTTATGATGCAAAGTATGGCGATGGCATCACAAAAGGCATATCTCTGGTTTCAGCATCGCATTACTCAACTGCAAAGCGAAGTTTGCGTAGTTTGCGTGTTTGACGCTGGAGATTTAGCCAAAACTGAATCTTGATTCATCAATTTGAATTAATTCAAATACCAAAACACTGGCACGATTCGTGGTGTCTAAAATAGAAATAGATATTAGTTAAAACAAATAACAATATTTTGTTTGTAAATATTAATTATCTTGCAATTGAGTATGTCTTGGCAAATCTTTTACTTTACTTCTGGTACAACCACTGGCTTTGCAATACAAATTATTTTCTACTAATTCTATGAATTCCTGACAATGAGAAAAGCTTTCATATAGGTTGCTTTCATAAGAAATTGCTTTAGATTAAGATAAGGGCACGAATAATTGGCGAAAGTTATCAAGCGAGTTATTTGAGTGTGAGAAGTTCTGCAACAGCACCGGCAGCGTGTACAATTTTCAACGTTGACTTGTATGGAGTTATGTACATGAATACGTATGTATATATGTATGTATGTATGTACTTACTATACGTATTTATTCAAAATCATGAATAATGAATAAGCTGGAGTCTGTAGGTAGTGAATATTTATAGCCACTCCACACATGGCTATCCATATGTAAGATCCGACTGATATACATATGTACATATGTATGTAATTGCTAGGGAACGAATTTTATGGAAATTGCCTTTTTTTCTGCTAAAGAGGTAGAGTATATCCGATTAAGAACGTCCATGATTTCATATGTACATATACACTCTTGATGTTGCCTTTTTTAAGAAATTTTCCTTTTCTACCTTTAATTGTAAAGGGCCATTATTCCCGATATTATGAAAGGATTAAACGATCCATATTTAAAATGGGCGCCACTTGTATCAACTCACGTCGATCGAACGTTTAGTATTCCAGGCTTTTCCTGGCGAAAATCGAATGAAAATGCTGCCAGAAAACTTCAAAATGCATCTTGTGGTTAAATGTTTCTACAATTATAGTGATTAAAGTTGTGCGAGTTAAAAATTCGAGAGGAGAAAATAGTAAAAGAATCAAAGTAGAAAATTTTCAACTCATGAAACTAATTCATAGTTTTTTCATGGTTTTTTCTCTTTTTACTTGTAAAATAAACATTTCTAAACCAAATGTATTTTTTATTTTTCGGTTCTTATCTTTTTTTTAATGCCTTCTTTTGCCTTTCTTGCGATTTCTAGTGCCTTTTATTGCCTATGTCGCTATTTTATTTTGCCTTTTCTAGCTTATTTCGTTATTTTATTTTGCCTTTTTTTATAGGTTTTTAGGTCTTAAAAATCCGTTCCCTGGTAATTACATATTTAGTATTTATTACTTTTTGTTTATTATCAGCGACAATATCATTTACATAGCGCTCCAAATGTTAATTCCAAATAATTTGATTTTCTTAAGACTCTTGGGTAGGTCCGGCTTTTGTATGCAAGTAAACCGGGTTGGGGAGTGTGTTACTCACAAGTTTTGTGCTTTTTGCGGCTAATAAAAACTTTGCGTTGGCAGTCTACTCACATAATTACATATACATGCTCCTAGCCTTTGAAGGCATACATACATAATTGAATTTTTTGTCATATTTTCTTTAATAATGAATATTACCTTCAACAATTTTCGTTCAGAAACTGGAGTCTTTGATTTATTTCGGTGCTTGTGCTGCTTTGTCCGCCGTGACACTTTGCTGAGGTGTTTGGTGTGGCTCTGCCGCTTCCGACGTGTTTGTTGTTGCTGAAGATCGAGGTGCAGTTGGGCACATTAAATTTGCTATCTTTCCTGAATTTTTACATTTTTTGACGTTTAATTATTTGCGAATGAAACTTTTCTGTATTTTACATCTACAATCACTTCAACAGGATTTTTTCGATAAGAAAAGGCAAACTTTTTTAGTTTTTCGCCCAGCTTTGCGGTTTCCGTGATATTTCGGTAGGTAGCGGCTGTCTGTTTTCGGGTTAGGAAATATACCGAACTGAAGTTTTTTGTTGTTGATTGCGATAATAAAACTTTTTATTATGGTATTTGCAATTCACTTTATAAAACTTTGCACGCCTCAAGTTTGTACATTTACAATTAACACACCGCCCCAAAATTAGAATGTATGTAGAATTCGTGCAAAAATGTTTTCTTCTACGCCTTTTTTGCTTTGACATTCATGAAAATACCCACAAATTATCATGGCGAATCGGTTTGGGACATTTACGCACGGCACGAATCACATAGTTGCATTTTAATGCACGTGAAAGTCCGATAAATTGTCTTAATTGAAACTGGACTTTTTTGCAACAAATTAGTTCTTATGCACAATTTTTTACTAAAATTGTGTTCCTCTTCCATACAAGGATAAAATTTAAAACAAAGCTTTGCGTTTGTCGACATTAAAGTCGACTCCAACGTTAAAGTGGAACAAATGCAAAAAAAAAAAAATAGTGGGATCTATAGAGGAATTTGTACAGAACACATTTTTATTTTTTTTGATGGAAACAAAAAATGTAAGTTTTATTCAAGGGCAAAAAGTAAAAAAATGGATTTCATTAAAATTAAATATCGTATAACTATTATTGATTTTTGAAGGATTTTTATGCCGTTTGAAAGGTAATAAAAATACCTTTCTTTTGACATACAACAATGATGTACTTTATTGATAAAATTATTTGAAAAACCAACAAGTTTTGAACAAGTTTTCATAAAATATTTTTTTTTTAACAAATGTACTTTTTTCTTTAAAAATCACATTATTAATTATTTTTATTGATTTTGGAGGATTTTTATCCCGTTTGAAATGTAATAAAAATACCTCTGCATACAACAATGATAATCTTTATTGATAGATGAAAACAACACGTTTTTATATTTTTTTTTAACAAATGTACTTTTTTCTTTAAAAATCACTATTAACATTATATATAAATATCACTGTAAGAAAGCATGTAAATCGAGCTTTGATTTCATATACAACATGTCTTATCTGAACAATCGCAAGTATTTTTGCGCAGAACTTCTTTCTGCGTAGGCGGCCTTCGGCCGAGGTGAAGGATTATAACCCTACCAAAGTAGAATTCTCCATTCTGTGTTGCCGAAGACGAGGGGCTGAAGACCTTTTGAATCTTATTTTTATATGTTGACAATAACGTGATTTAATAATAAAAATCATTTTGTTTTTAATTTTTTAATGTTTTTTTTTTTATAAAAACTAATGGCCTTATTCATAAAAAATAAAGTAGGTTTTTCAATTTATAAACCTTTTATAAAGCTACTTTATTTTTTATGAATAAGGCCATAATTTTTCTCACAAGCCTTACAAAAAAAAGCAAGACATGTATATATAAAAAAAAGATATCTTTCAAACGACATCAAAATATTTTAAATTAATACAATAGGTTTTTAGTTATTCCAATTTAAAGAAATTGAGAAATTGATTCTTCGACCTTCAATAACACCAGTAACTATTATTTCCACTTCAAAAAAAGAATACCGTTATGATCAGGACTAACACCCCTATTTTTTTAATCAGAGATATGTACGTATTCTGCACTTATACCACCCTCGGTATCAGCGCAATGATGCAACGCCGCGCTGCGTTACCCAGGTCTACGCTCGCGTTGAACTGTATATCAGGCTTAAGACCCTGCTGAACCAGCTGTCGATACCGCTGATTCCAAGTGACCAGAAGGCTGCACAATCTGCTAACACCCAGTACCTAAGCCTCTTACTTTCCCCAACGGAAGATGAATGTTGATGTTGAAAAAATTGGGTCATGCGGTAGTAGATTATCTCACCAAGGTCTTCAATTTGTCCATGGCCATTCTCATCATTCCGGACATCTGGAAAACGGGAATATTGGTCCTACTGCTTAAACCAGGGAAGCTGGCCAAAAAGGGAGAGTCGTATCGTCCGATAACTCTCCTTTCCCCCGCACTGTACGAACTACCTCCCCAGTGAAGCATCAGCATGGAGTCAGTGAAGTGCACAGCACAACAATAGCACTTAACTCTATAAACACTCAAGTAACTCGTGACTTTAACCGAAACTGATCTTGTGAGAGAACAGTCCTAGTAGGGTTTCGATCTGTCAATGGCATTTGATAGCGTCAGCCACTACATACTACTAGAAGACACTGAGAGAGGAACTCTCTCTTGGGGTTCTCGGGCGCGGCCCCAATGATCCCAATACTCGTGCCAACAATATGAACACTGACAATAAAAACAAATGAAAAACTAGCGGAACGAAGGCCTCAAAGAGGCGCCTACGCTTCAAGAGGACACTGGCGCGAGCCAATCTACCTTACAGACAGCACCTGCTGACAAATTGAAACACTCAAAAGGCTCAGTGAAGCTGTTAAAAAGAGGTACCAATAGCTCCTAAAGAAAGCAAAAAAGAAGCGTATGCCAAAGCGCAGCTTCCAATAGCCAAAGGCCAAACCTAGGGGAAAAATGTCTAGTAAAGGCGACCGTTCAGAGGAAGGTACTCCGCTGTTGAGATACATAAGATACACTTCACTATCTCATTTAAAGATGTTGTTGTAGGGGTGAAGATGCTAGTTCTTGCTAGGGTCTACCCTGAAAACGACGTAAAAACAGAGCAGAAACTGTCATTCCTGAGTTCTGTTTACAAGGAAGGATATCTTGTACTGAGGAGAACACGACTGCAAAGTTGGTTAGGACGACCATGGTCACTGTGATGCCCTGGGAAGGTGCTGCACTGTGGGAATCAAAAATTTCTCATTCCAGGGTCGCAGCGGTGTACTTTCCATACTCCATTGGCATGGAAACCAAGACTAAAAATCTGCTGCGAGCCTTGAGGCTGACAAAAAAGGATTAATTTCCGCTTTGAACAGGTCACACTTCGGCAGGTGTCAACGCAGATGCGCTAGCCAAACAAATGGAAGCGGTAGGAAACGAGGAGGATGACGATCGCCTTTGATTTATTTCCCCCCGAATCAGATAACGCACCACCAGTTCAAGTAAAGGAGCTAGTGGATTACTGCAAAAACCACAGGAAAGTCCTGATCATCGGCTGTGATGCCAATGCCCACAGCACAACATGGGGCAGCAGAAATACCAATACAAGAGATAAGTCTCTCTTAGAATTTTTACTAACAAGTAACATAGCAGTACTTAATAAGGGAAACAAACCAGCTTTAGTAAATGCTATTCGTCAAGAGTTCTTAGACCTAATATTAGTCATTGTAAACTAGTTCGACGTCATTCAGAACCGCGGTGTCTCAGATGATGACTCCATGTCTGATCACAAAAAAAATTCTGTTCGAAACAAAGGGTCTATTAAAGAGCGCTAGTCTCTATCGCAAGCGTAGAAATATTGACTGGGACAGGCATGCTGTAAATATTTTAGCGAAGCTGAACATATTAACCAGTGACATATCTACAAAATAAGACCTGGATACAGCAGTCACAGGCCTGACTGATACTATTATATCCTCATATAACGAATGCTGTCCACAGAAGGTAAAATCCTCACTAAAGAGGGTACTTTGGTGGAACTTCAAGTGAGAGAAACTGCGTAAGATTACCAGGAGAGGCCAAGACGACTAGCAACTGGGATGAGTATAAAAAGTCTCTCACAATACAAAACAAAGAAATACGGAAATCCAAGAGAAATCCTTGAAAGAACTTCTGTGAGGGCATAAAGGACATTCCAGCTACTGATAGGGTCCAAAGGTCCCTCTCTGAGGTTGAATCCAGCCTCATAGGAGCTCTAATGGGATCAGATGGATCCCCTACAAACACTTTTGGGAAATCCCTAGAGCTTCTTCAAAGGACTCACTTCCCTGACTGCTAGTTAATAACACAAAGGCCGAATACGCATACCATGGTAACTCCATTCCAGCAAGGAGCCGTCGACCCAGTAATTAAAAAAGTATTAAATCAATCAGTCTACTTAACTGGGCCATAAAGTCGTTTAAGTCCTACAAATCTCTGGGGTCAGATGGCATATTCCCGACACTACTTTCCAAAGTTACAAAAAAAATTATTAAAAAATTTGTTACAATCTTTAGGGCTTGCCTGACACTGGAACAAATAGTTTGAGACAGAGCACTTAATAAACCAGCCGCACAATGTGTAGTCTCTCTAATCTGGGTGCCTGGTTATGAGCCTGCGATCGCAATGAAAAGCGGATGAGCTCCAAGCGGAAAAGGGTAAGACACCCCATCCTTTGGATCGAGCCCATTTCTTGGATGCCATCAAACATCTTAACAAGTGCACTGATATCCATTGGGACAGTCTAGAGGCATACCATCATTTAAAGAAGTTTCTTTGCTTCAGTGACAAAAGAGCTCATTCTGCGCTCATGCGAAGTGGTTGAAATATAAAGGAGCTACATATGTGGAACACTAAATGGCCACTATGCTTACGCTTGGCCAGACATTTGCAAATTCTGTGGTGCAGAGGGGCCTGAAGATCTACCCTTACAGCGCAATTCGGGCAACTATCTAGAAAGCTATTAAATTAAAAAAGAAATTATTTTTCCTTTTGAAACAATAAAAACTAAAAATGAATGGAAAATAAAAATAATTATTACTAATAAAATAAATTCTAAAAAATTAGATGAAATTAAAAAAAATATTCTTTAAAAAAATTAGAACCTGTAAATTAAATGAAAATTAAACAAATATTTTTCCATTTAAAACAAAATCTAAAATAAAAATAAATTTAAATTAAATAAGGAAAAAATGAATTATAAAATATAGAGAATATTTCCAAAAATTAAATGAAATTAAAAGAAAATATGTTTCTTTGAAAAAAAAAAACAGGGACCGAAAATAATCGTTATCATAAAGGATTTTCATTTTAAAATCATTGTATAATCGTTATTTTTCGATTTATATCACGATAATTTTTAATCGTTATTTTATGATTTTTATTTTTTCAATCAAAAATAATCGTTATTCTTTGATTTTTATTTTTTCAATCATTTTTAGTTGTTATTTTACGATTTTAATTTTTTCGATCAAGAATAATCGTTATTTTTTCGATCAAAAAAACTTGTGTTGACAATTAAAGCAACAAACGTAAGATAATCTCAGGAACCGCACTATACTGATACTATTTAGTGATGGGCCATATTTTATTTACTAAAAAATTAAGCGCTAAGTATTTAGGTATTTATGTTGTAGTAAATATGTACCAAAGTACTATTTAATTTTTTTTTAAGTATTTTGCATGTTACTAAATACCGAGTAGGCTAGTAAATATTCACTTATTTTCACAGCGCTAAATAATTAGTCTAAAAGTATTTAGTTAGTTTCACCTAAAGCAACACCGCTTACAAAAGTACATTGCGATTTTGGCTTCACTAACTACCGCGTACAAAAATATTTCGGTATTATTGGGGCTACTTCGGCATTTTTGAGACTATTTCAGGACTTTCGATATTTTAGGGACTATTTCGGGATTTTTGAGACTACTTTGGGGTTTCTAGAGGTTTTTACCATTCTAGGAACTATTTAGGTTTTTTCGTGACTAAATATATTGATAAA